>NC_057802.1:288842151-288999952 GCF_018294505.1 Triticum aestivum | reverse complement strand
GCCGCCGCCAACGCCCGAGCGCCAGGCCTCGCCGCTCCTCCGTCGCCGGCGCCGCCCGTCCGCGCCCGTGCACGCCGTCCCGTCTCCGGCCGCGTCTCCCTCCTCTCCTCAGCCGCGCCAACTCCGGCCGTCCTCAACTCCGGCGAGCTCGCGCCGCCACCGACGAACCGCGCCAGATCCAGATCGAGACGGTTGACCTCTTCCCCCTCTGATTTTTCTCTAAGTCCCGATTATTTTCATATTCTGTTGCATACTTCATCGCATCATAACTCTCTTCATATAGCTCCGTTTCGTGCATGTAATATGTCGAAATGTTTGTCTCGAGATGCTATTCATTTTGTTCCATTATGCCATGTTCATTTGAGTCCATCTTGATGCCCAAATCTCTGGTGCAAGAGTGCTAATTGCTGTTAACCGCTGTTACTTATCAGAACTTGGTGATTTGTTATTTTTGTTGCATTTGATGTGTGCATCTTTTGAGTAGGAGCTCTACATGTGTTTTGATGTATGCCATGCCATCTTTACAGAGGTGTATGCCATGTATTTTTGTGATCTATTTGGTGACTAGCAAATTCATGCAAACTAGGCTTCGTGATGTTTCTGTTTTCAGAGACTTAGTAATTTTACCGTCTTTGTCTTGTGTTATTTTGTTACCATGTATCCATGTGTCTACAGAGAGATCCATGCTCCTTTTGGTGATGTTCAGTAAAGATGTTTTGTAGATATAGTTGTGCTCTATCCATCCATGCCCCTTTTTGCAATTATGGTGTGCCCTAGCATGACTCAATCTTGCTCTACTTTTGCTATAAAATGGTCCTGGCAGATTGTTTACGTGTTATTCAATTTTGCCAAGCTTGTTGTAGTTGTTTCATACATGCTATGAACTTGCTCTTGCCATGGATAGCTTCATAATCATGCCATCTTGCTGTAGGTATGCTTTTTTGGCATGCATTTCTTTGTGATGAGTGCATCAAGCTCACAAATATGCCTTCATAATACTGTTTCTGCCATGATCTGTTTTCTGCCAAGTCTGAAACCCGTTAACGAAACTTGCTATGTTTACATGGTTGCATCATATCTTCTGGTCATTTTTGTCTTATGGTCAGTAAGGGACTTTTGTTCTATGCATTCAGTAGATTCATGCCATGCCTTGTTTTGCTATGTTAAGTTCCTGTAGCATGTGTTTTTCTTGCTCTGAACATTGCTACCTGATGCTGTTTCTGCCATGTCCAGTAATTTCACCAAGTCTGTGAACCTGATATCTTTTGCACTTTTGCCATGCTTGTTTGAACCTGTTATGTTGTGATCTAGCCGTAGCTCATTGTTCATATTTTGTCAAGCATCTCCTGTAGATTACTGCCATATGCTTTGTTGCTATGTTGGGGTGCTGTAGCTTAGTTACTTGATGCATTCTATGTGCTATCATGCTGTTAATCGCAGAATCGTGTCATGTTTTGCTTGCCATTTGCAAACCGTGCATCCGTTTCCGGTGATCTTTATATAGATTTCAACCAAAATCATCTCATCTTTCCAGTGGCATACTTGGTTTGCCAAGTTACTGCCTTGTTCATTCGTTTTCTTCCGGAGCACGCATATGCATCGCATATCATATCTCGCATATCATGCATGTTTTGCATCATGTTACTTGTGCATTTCCCATGATTGATTGTGGTTCCTTTGCTTGTATTCTTGCTGTGGGTAGAGCCGCGAGACGAGTTCGTGAACGAGGAACCTGTTGAGTACGCTTACGAGGATCAAGCTTTCGACAACTCTGAGAACCTTGCAGGCAAGATGACCATACCCTCGAAATCACTTCTATCTTTGCTTTGCTAGTTGTTCGTTCTTTTGCCATGCTACGCTACCTACCACTTGCTATATCATGCATCCCATATTGCCATGTCAAGCCTCTAACCATCCTTTCCTAGCAAACCTTTGTTTGGCTAAGTTATCGCTTTTGCTCAGCCATTCTTATAGCGTTGCTAGTTGCAGGTGAAGTTGAAGTTGGTTCCATGTTGGAACATGGATATTTTGGAATATCACAATATATCTTATTTAATAAATGCATCTATATATTTGGTAAAGGGTGGAAGGCTCGGCCTTATGCCTGGTGTTTTGTTCCACTCTTACCGCCTTAGTTTCCGTCATACCGGTATTATGTTCCTTGAGTTTGCGTTCCTTATGCGGTTGGGTGATTTATGGGACCCCCTTGACAGTTCGCCTTGAATAAAACTCCTCCAGCAAGGCCCAACCTTGGTTTTACCATTTTCCACCTAAGCCTTTTCCCTTGGGTTTTCGCGAGCCCGAGGGTCATCTTTATTTTAACCCCCGGGCCAGTGCTCCTCCGAGTGTTGGTCCAAACTAGAGCACTGTGCGGGGCCGTCCCTTGGCAACTTGGGTTACGTTGGTACCTGTACGCTTAGCTTATCCGGTGTGCCCTGAGAACGAGATATGTGCAGCTCCTATCGGGATTTGTCGGCACAGCGGGTGGTCCTGCTGGTCTTGTTTTACCATTGTCGAAATGTCTTGTAAACCGGGATTCCGAGACTGATCGGGTCTTCCTAGGAGAAGGTTTATCCTTCGTTGACCATGAGAGCTTATAATGGGCTAAGTTGGGACACCCCTGCAGGGTATTATCTTTCGAAAGCCGTGCCCGCGGTTATGAGGCAGATGGGAATTTGTTAATGTCCGGTTGTAGAGAACTTGTCACTTGACTTAATTAAAATACATCAACCGTGTGTGTAGCCGTGATGGTCTCTTCTCGGCGGAGTCCGGGAAGTGAACACGGTTTGAGTTATGCATGAACGTAAGTAGTTTCAGGATCACTTCTTGATCATTTTCTAGCTTCGCGACCGTTGCGTTGCTTCTCTTCTCGCTCTCATTTGCGTATGTTAGCCACCATATATGCGTAATGCCTGCTGCAGCTCCACCTCATTACACCATCCTTTCCTTTAAGCTTAAATAGTCTTGATCTCGCGGGTGTGAGATTGCTGAGTCCTTGTGACTCACGGATTCTACCAAAACAGTTGCAGGTGCCAACGATGCCAGTGCAGATGACGCAACCGAGCTCAAGTGGGAGTTCGACGAGGAACGTGGTCGTTACTATGTTTCTTTTCCTGATGATCAGTAGTGGAGCCCAGTTGGGACGATCGGGGATCTAGCATTTGGGGTTATCTTATTTTCATTTGGATTTGACCGTAGTCGGTCTATGTGTGGATTTTGGATGCTGTATGAATTATATTTATGTATTGTGTGAAGTGGTGATTGTAAGCCAACTCTCGTTATCCCATTCTTGTTCATTACATGGGATTGTGTGAAGATAACCCTTCTTGCGACAATACCACAATGCGGTTACGCCTCTAAATCGTGCCTCGACACGTGGGAGATATAGCCGCATCGTGGGCGTTACAAGTTGGTATTCAGAGCCATCCCCGACTTAGGAGCCCCCTGCTTGATCGAATCGCTGGCGCAGTTGAGTCTAGAACAAAAATGTTTTGAGTCTTAGGATTATATATATAGGAGAGTAGGATTCTTTTTACTCCTCAGTCCCTTCGTCGCTCTGGTGAGGCCTCCTGACATAGAAGTTTTGACTCTTCTCTCCTCAAATTTCACTAAAAAAAATTTAGGATCACGCGGGTATCTTAGAATCGTTCCGATGGTTTTGTGACGAGAACATTGTTCTTGGTGCCTCCTGACATTTAGGGGTTGTGGCAGTGTCCCGGGGAGTTGAGCTCCGAGGTGTTGTCGTCACAATTTTATCGTTGCAGTTCTGGAATACCTGAGTTTCGCCGACATCGAAGATCTCTTTTATGCAGTTGTTGGTGAGATCACCTAGACGCCACCCAGTACTGGGGCGGGAGTTCGGGAGTATTGCCATAACTCGTATAACGGATGCTTTTCGAAGGTTGAGGTACACGATTTCCGAAGGTTTCTTGGTTATGTGTTGACGGATGGATACAGCTGGATCTAGGGGTTGCTAGTTTGGGTGATATAATTTTGTGTCCCCTGTATCCCCAATACCAGATTGCATAACCAGAAAGTTTCAGGAGTTTATAAGTGGGAATTCAAGTAGCTCCTAGGATATCTTTCCGATAGACGCATGATATGAGATTGGGGTTCGACGTCTAGTGGTCCGCCTTTCCACGGTTGGTTTTACAGTGGTCTCGTAGTGCCTTAAAGAGTCCTTGGCTATGCCGACTCGGGGACGCTTTGTATGTCATGTGCACTGCCTTGTACATGATGGTGCTGTACGATCGAGCCCGTGTGGGCCCCACCACGAAAACTTCGGACGAAATCTCTATCATATGTTTGTTCCGGCTTATTCTGCAAGCCAATACTTTGTTTTGTTTTGAATTGTGGTATTCGAGTTGCTTCGAAGTCAAATGTTGATTCCATACCTTTTTCTAAGTGGCTTCTCAACTTAATGGAAGTGTGATGATTTACTATGGAATTCATTCGTTCATCCTCGTTCGAATGTTTATTGTGAACACTATATGTTGCAATTTCTATCCGTTGATTCAACTTGTCTATTTGTCTTTCAAGATGCTAACGGATGTCACCCTCTTCAGGATGGCTCCGCCAACGCGTCAGAATCCGGAACGCAATGAAGGGAGTCAGGCGAACCCTCCGCCACCACCTCCGCCTCCGGAGGCATGGCAAGCTATCATGGCTGCCACCAACGCCAATGCTCAGATGATTTTGCAACTCTTGCAAGAACGCACCCAAGGGCAAGGCAATCCAGGAAATCAAGGCCAAGGCAACAATCAGCCTCACTTCACTACCCTCAACCAGTTCCTCGCAAATCAGCCCAAGTCTTTCAGCTACTGTGTTGAGGCTACAGATGCCGATGATTGGCTCGTGGACATCAACAAGCATTTTGAATGTAGCAATGTCAGGCTAGAGGACTTTGTCAAGTTCGCTTCTTTTCAACTCAAGGATCAAGCTGCCGAGTGGTATCAACAATACAAAGATTCCAGAGGAGGTCGTGTGATTACCCGGGATGATTTCCGCCGAGACTTCAAAGCTCACCACATTCCACAAAGTGTTGTTGAGAGCAAGCGTGAGGAGTTCCGCAATCTCAAGCAAGGCAGCATGTCCGTGTATCAATACAATACTCAGTTTCAGAAACTCGCTCGCTTCGCTAAGCAAGACGTTCCTGATGAAAAGAGTATGATCTATCAATTCAGAGGTGGCCTCAGAGAAGACCTGCAATTACCTCTCGTGCTTTTTGAGCCGACCAAGTATGATGATTTCTACAATATGGCACTGAAGCAAGAGGCTGCTCAGCTCAAGTGTGAGGCTTCTAAGAAGAGAGTCAGGGACGCAGTTCAGTCTTCTTCTTCCTCACTAGTGGCTGCTAAGCAACAGAAGTTCTGGTTGCCTCCTCCTCCTCCGTTTCGTCAGCCTTACCAGCAGAAGAACAAAGGTGGCCATGGATCTTCCCACTCATCCAACTCTGGCTATCAGAACAAGTCTCAGAATCAAGCTCCAAAGTCGAATGCTCCTTATCATTGTCCACTCTCAGAGGTGACTTGCAACAAGTGTCAGCAGAAAGGTCACTATGCTAACAAATGCTTCAACCAAAGGCGCCTTCCGCCTCCTCCTCCTGTGAGATCTTCCAGCAATGCAGTGGTCAAGCATAATCCCAAGTCTGCTAAGGTAAACATGATGAATGCAGCTCAAGCGGAGGAATCTACTGATGTGATAATGGGTAATCTTCATGTTAATGACTTTCCTACAAAAGTTCTTTTTGACACTGGTGCATCGCATTGTTTCATGTCAAGATCATTTGTTGCAAAGCATGATTTCATTTCGGAAATGTTGGAAAAACCCATGGGAGTTGTTTCTCCAGGCTCTTCTATGAGGGCTACCACAATGATTCCGAATGTTTCTATCAAGATGGGCAACTATAAATTTATGTCTAAACCTTTTGTTCTTGGTGACTCGGATATTGATCTAATTCTCGGGATGGACTGGCTTTCTAAGCACAAGGCTCAACTTGATTGTGCTGCCAGGGAAATTCAATTGACACACTCTTCTGAGGATGTGATTATCTATGCCGCTCGTGATGAAACCATTCAGTTGTTTTCTCTCAATGAGAAGGGCGAGTTGAATGCCATCTCTCAGATTCCAGTCGTTTGTGACTATCAAGATGTCTTTCCAGAAGAGCTTCCGGGTATGCCTCCTCACCGGCCAGTTGAGTTCGTTATCGATCTTGAGCCCGCCACGGAACCCATTTGCAAGCGTCCTTACAAGCTTGCACCCAAGGAGCTGAAGGAATTGAAGAAACAGCTCGATGAACAAGAGCGTCTGGGTTTGATCAGACCGAGTTCATCTCCATGGGGTTGTGGTGTTCTTTTTGTCCAGAAGAAGGATGGCACGGACCGACTTTGTGTCGACTACCGTCCATTGAACAAGAAGACAATCAAGAACAAGTATCCACTTCCCAACATCAATGAGCTATTCGAGCAACTTAAAGGTGCTAAAGTATTCTGCAAGCTTGACCTTCGTATGGGTTATCATCAGATTCGCATTCGTGAAGAAGATATTCCCAAGACAGCATTCAGAACAAGCTTTGGTTCTTATGAATATACTGTCATGTCTTTCGGCCTTGTCAATGCTCCTCCAACATTCTCTCGGGTGATGAATTTCATCTTCAACCCCTATACCAATGAATTCATCCTGGTGTATCTCGATGATATCTTGGTCTTCTCCAAGAATAAGAAGGATCATGCCAAACATTTGCGATTGGTGCTCGACAAGCTCAGAGAGTATCAATTTTATGCGAAGTTTTCCAAATGTGAGTTTTGGCTCGATGAAGTTCTTTACCTTGGTCATATCATCTCTGCCAAGGGCATCGCTATTAATCCTGAGAAGGTGTCTGCAATTGTGAATTGGGAACCTCCTCAGAATGTCAAGCAGCTCCGCAGTTTTCTTGGTCTTGCAAGCTATTGCCGAAGATTCGTTGAGAATTTCTCTAAGATTGCAAAGCCTCTTTCCAACCTCCTCTAGAAGCATGTGAAGTATGTCTGGTCTCCTGAGTGTGGCGTTGCTTTCAACACTCTCAAAGAGAAACTCGTCACAGCTCCTGTCTTAACTCCTCCTGACGAATCCAAGCCATTCGAAGTTTTCTGTGATGCTTCTCTTCAAGGTCTCGGTGCTGTGTTAATGCAAGAGAAGAAAGTTGTGGCCTATACCTCTCGTCAGTTGAAGCCCAACGAAAAGAACTACCCCACTCACGATCTTGAGTTGGCGGCAGTTGTCCATGCATTAATAACATGGAGACATCTCTTGTTGGGAAGGAAAGTGGACATATTCACCGATCACAAGAGTCTCAAGTACATCTTCACTCAGCCAAACCTCAACCTTAGGCAAACTCGATGGGTCGAAATGATTCAAGAGTACAATCCGAGTATTGAATATACTCCAGGCAAGGCCAATGTCATTGCAGATGCTTTGAGCAGGAAGGCTTATTGCAACAGCTTAATTCTCAAGCCATTCCAACCGGATCTTTGTGAAGCTTTCTGCAAGCTGAATCTCCAAGTTATTCCTCAAGGCTTTCTTGCCAACCTCATAGTCTCTCCTACTTTGGAAGATCAAATTCGTGAGGCACAACTCCTGGATACCATGGTGAAGAAGGTGAAACGTGGTATTGACAAGGGTCTTTCCAAATACAAGTGCTATCGCATTGATGACAGAGACACTTTATTCTTCGAGGACCGGATTGTGGTTCCTAAAGGTGATCTAAGGAAAGTCATAATGAACGAGGTGCACAATTCTCTTCTTTCCATTCATCCTGGAAGTACGAAGATGTATCATGACCTTAAGCAGTCGTATTGGTGGACTCGAATGAAGCGAGAAATTGCTCAATTCGTGAATGAATGTGATGTATGTCGAAGGGTGAAAGCAGAACACGAACGACTAGCTGGTCTCCTTCAACCTCTTGCTATCCCAGAATGGAAGTTTGATCATATCGAAATGGACTTCGTGACTGGTTTTCCCAAGTCCAAGCGCGGAAATGATGCTATCTTCATTGTCATCGACAAGCTTTCTAAAGTGGCTCATTTCCTTCCAATCAAAGAATCTATCACAGCAGTTGGCAGAGCTATACACCTCCAGGATTGTCTCCTTGCACGGCATTCCACAATTGATTTCTTCAGATCGTGGAAGCATCTTCACTTCTAAGTTCTGGGACTCCTTCCAGAAGGCCATGGGCACCAACATTCGCTTCAGCACAGCTTTCCATCCTCAAATTAGTGGCCAAGTCGAGCGAGTAAATCAAATCCTTGAAGATATGCTCAGGGCTTGTGTCATTTCCTTTGGCATGAAATGGGAAGATTGTCTTCCATATGCCGAATTCTCCTACAACAACAGCTTCCAAGCGAGTTTGGGCAAGGCCCCATTCGAAATTCTCTATGGCAGGAAGTGTCGTACTCCTCTCAATTGGTCAGAGACTGGTGAACGCCAACTTCTTGGCAATTACTTAATCACAGAGGCTGAAGAAATGTGTAAAGTCATCCGTGAAAATCTCAAAGACACGCAATCGCGCCAGAAGAGTTACATGATAGTAAGCACCGTGATTTGGCTTTCGAGATCGGAGACCATGTCTACCTCCGCGTCTCTCCAATGAAAGGCACTCGTTGCTTCGGTATCAAAGGGAAGCTTGCCCCTAGATACGTGGGTCGTTTCAAGATCATTGGCAAAAGAGGCAACCTCGCCTATCAACTTGAGCTTCCCTCCAACTTCGCGAACGTGCACAATGTGTTCCACCTGTCACAGCTTCGCAAGTGCTTCAAGACTCCTGAGCGCACCATCAACTTCGAAGAGATTGACCTCCAAGAAGATCTGTCTTATCATGAGCACCCCGTTGCTATTCTTGAAGAAATTGAGCGCAAGACTCGCAACAAGTCAATCAAATTCCTGAAAGTGAAGTGGTCGCACCATTCCGACCAAGAAGCCACCTGGGAACGCGAGGACCACCTCCGTTCCTAATATCCGGAGTTCTTTCAGTCCTAGATCTCGGGACGAGATCCTCTCATAGTGGTGGAGTGTTGTAACACCCCGGATGTAACTTTCCATATTTGCAACTCCAACTCTTGCCATTTTCGGCTATGTGTTATGATATTCCCTCCGTGGTTGGGTTTTGTCTTTCGTTTTGCATTTTTGTTCGTGTCATGCATCTCATATCATGTCATCATGTGCATCTCATTTGCATACGTGTTCGTCTCATGCGTCTGAGCATTTTCCCCGTTGTCCGTTTTGCAATCCGACACTCCCACGTGCACCGGCGCACCCCTCTAGTTTCTTTTCGTGAGCGGGTGTTAAATGTTCTCGGAATGGACTGAGTCTTGTCAAGTGGCCTTGGTATACCACCGGTAGACCACCTGTCAAGTTTCGTTCCATTTGGAGGTTGTTTGATGCTCCAACGGTTAACCGGGTAACCGTAAAGTCCTTTTGTGTGTTGCAGCAAAACACCACTCCAAACAGCCCAAAAATCACCTAAGTCTCCTCCATGCTCTAGGTCGTTCGATCACAATCGTGTGGGCGAAAACCGCACTTCATTTGGAGTCTCCTAGCTCCCTATGCCTATATAAACACCTCCCCCTCCGAATTTTCGGATCAAACCCTAGATCATTTCCCCCCCGCGCCGCCGGACGCTTCTTCCTCAGCCGCCGGACACGTCCGCCGCGCCCGGCCTCTCCCAGCCTGCCACGTGGCAGCCGCCGCCCGTACGCCGCCGAAGCCCGCCAGGCCCGGGGCCGGCCCCCGCGGCCCGGTCGCCCGCGCGCCTCCGCCTCCTCCCGCGGCGCCCCGCCGCCTCGCCGCCCTCCCGCGCCTCCCGCGCCGGCGCCGCCGTGCCCCGCCACCGGCCGCCGCCGCCAACGCCCGAGCGCCGTGCCTCGCCGCTCCTCCGTCGCCGGCGCCGCCCGCGTCGGTCGTCGCCCGTCCGCGCCCGTGCACGCCGTCCCGTCTCCGGCCGCGTCTCCCTCCTCTCCTCAGCCGCGCCAACTCCGGCCGTCCTCAACTCCGGCGAGCTCGCGCCGCCACCGACGAACCGCGCCAGATCCAGATCGAGACGGTTGACCTCTTCCCCCTCTGATTTTTCTCCAAGTCCCGATTATTTTCACATTCTGTTGCATACTTCATCGCATCATAACTCTCTGCATATAGCTCCGTTTCGTGCGTGTAATATGTCGAAATGTTCGCCTCGAGATGCTCTTCATTTTGTTCCATTATGCCATGTTCATTTGAGTCCATCTTGATGCCCAAATCTCTGGTGCAAGAGTGCTAGTTGCTGTTAACTGCTGTTACTTATCAGAACTTGGTGATTTATTGTTTTTGTTGCATTTCATGTGTGCATCTTTTGAGTAGGATCTCTACATGTGTTTTGATGTATGCCATGCCATTTTTATAGAGGTGTATGCCATGTATTTTGGTGATCTATGTGGTGACTAGCACAAGCATGCAAACTAGGCTTCGTGATGTTTCTGTTTTCAGAGAGCAATTTTACCGTCTTTGTCTGCTGTTATTTTGTTACCATGTATCCATGTGTCTACTGAGAGATCCATGCTCCTTTTGGTGATGTTTAGGAAGGATGTTTTGTAGATATAGTTGTTCTCTATACATCCATGCCCCTGTTTGCAATTATGGTATGCCCTAGGATGACTCAATCTTGCTCTACTTTTGCTATAAAATGTTTCTGGCAGATTGTTTACGTGTTATTCAATTTTGCCAAGCTTGTTGTAGTTGTTTCATACATGCTATAAACTTGCTCTCTCCATGGATAGCTTCATAAACATGCCATGTTGCTGTAGGTATGCTTGTTTTGGCATGCATTTCTTTGTGATGAGTGCATCAAGCTCACAAATATGCCTTCACAATACTGTTTCTGCCATGATCTGTTTTCTGCCAAGTCTGAAACCTGTTAACGAGACTTGCTATGTTTACATGGTTGCTATCATATCTTCTGGTCCTTTTTGGCTAAAGGTCAGTAAGGGACTTTTGTTCTATGCATTCAGTAGATTCATGCCATGCCTTGTTTTGCTATGTTAAGTTCCTTTAGCATGTTGATTGCGTGCTCTGAACATTGCTACCTGATGCTGTTTCAGGCATGTCCAGTAATTTCACCAAGTCTGTGAACCTGATATCTTTTGCACTTTTGCCATGCTTGTTTGAACCTGTTATGTTGTGATCTAGCCATAGCTCAGTGTTCATCTTTTGTCAAGCATCTCCTGTTGATTACTGCCATATGCTTTGTTGCTATGTTGGGGTGCTGTAGCTTAGTTACTTGATGCATTCTATGTGCTATCTTGCTGTTAATCACAGAATCGTGTCATTCTTGTTTTGCTTGCCATTTGCAAACCGTGCATCCGTTTCCGGTGATCTTTTTATCGATTTCAACCGAAATCATCTCATCTTTCCAGTGGCATACTTGGTTTGCCAAGTTACTGCCTTGTTCATTCGTTTTCTTCCGGAGCACGCATATGCATCGCATATCATATCTCGCATATCATGCATGTTTTGCATCATGTTGCTTGTGCATTTTCCGTGATTGATTGTGGTTCCTTTGCTTGTATTCTTGCTGTGGGTAGAGCCGGGAGACGAGTTCGTGAACGAGGAACCTGTTGAGTACGCTTACAAGGATCAAGCTTTCGACAACTCTGAGAACCTTGCAGGCAAGATGACCATACCTTCGAAATCACTTCTATCTTTGCTTTGCTAGTTGTTCGTTCTTTTGCCATGCTGCGCTACCTACCACTTGCTATATCATGCCTCCCATATTGCCATGTCAAGCTTCTAACTATCCTTTCCTAGCCGGTATACTACGGATCCACTGTCCTCACTCCATGCAAATCACGGTACCCACATTATCAAAAGACAGCATACGCGGTCTTCATGGCATCCCGGAAATTACGACACTACTTTCAAGAGTGTTCAATTACGGTGGCCTCTGAAGTACCACTCAACGACATAATAAATAACCGCGATGCCACGGGCCGGATTGCTAAATGAGCTATTGAGCTCCTCCCGTTCGACATAACATACAAGCCACGGTGAGCCATTAAGTCACAAGTACTGGCTGATTTGGTCGCCGAATGGACAGAAGTCAAACTCCCTAAAGAGTACGGCGCGTACTCCAATATCATGCACTTTGATGGCTCTAAGATGCTGGCTGGCCTGGGGGCAGGCGTCGTCCTGACATCCCCCACCGGAGATACAGTCCAATACGTACTCCAAATATTATACACAGACTCCAACAATGCAATAGAATATGAGGCCCTGTTGCATGGTCTCCGGATGGCAGTATCCATGGGCATTCAATGCCTAGAGGTGCGTGGGGATTCGAACCTCGCAATATCTCAAATAAATGGAGACTTTGACGGCAAAGACCCAAAAATGGTGGCTTACCGCAACGCCGTCCTAAAAATGTCAGCTCGGTTCGAGGGGCTTGAATTCCACCATGTGGTCCGGGAAAACAATCAAGCGACGGATATCCTCGCCTGCATCGGCGCTAAGCGCGACCCTGTACCACCTAATATCTTCTTGGAAAGGCTGTTTAAGCCATCCGTGCTATGGGAAGGAGAGACCGGCAACAACAGTCCGGACCTGGCCACAACACCAGATACCGAACACTCTGACGTAATCGGAGGCTCTGCCACCGAAATAACGCCTTCGGCCCACGTGATTATGGCTGTCATTGCCCCATGGACAGAACCCTTCTTGGCCTACCTAACTAGGCAAGAACTCCCTGAGGACCCAAACGAGGCACGTTGCATTGTGCGGCGGTCTAAGGCCTACAAGGTCCACGAGGGAGAGCTTTACAAGAAAAGCGCTACTAGAGTACTTCAAAGGTGCATCTCCGAAGAGGAAGGACGGCAACTTTTGGCAGAAATTCATGCTGGACTTGGCGGCCACCATGCCGCAGCTCGGGCCCTTGTAAGCAAGGCCTTCCGTACAGGTTTTTACTGGCCGACGGCCCGAGCAGACGCACAGGACCTCATTCAATGTTGCATCGGTTGCCAGCTTTTTGCAAACCAAAGCCATATGCCACCTACTGCTCTCCAAACAATCCCCATTACTTGGCCCTTTGTGGTCTGGGGGCTTGATATGGTCGGACCCCTTAAAGGGGGAAGCCATAAGAAAAAATACTTATTGGTCATGGTGGATAAATTCACCAAATGGATAGAAGCCAAACCAGTTAAAACGGCCGAGTCCGGACCAATGATAGACTTCATATCCGGGGTTGTACACCGTTACGGCGTCCCCCACAGCATCATCACCGATAATGGCTCGAACTTTACAGCCGACGAGGTAAAAATTTGGTGCAGCAACATGGGCATTAAGCTCGATTATGCTTCTGTCTATCACCCGCAAACTAACGGTCAAGTCGAGCGAGCAAATGGTCTTATCATGAGCGGCATTAAACCCAGATTAGTGCGATCCTTGAAGGAATCAAATACGCACTGGGTAGAGGAGCTCGACTCCGTACAATGGGAGCTGCGGACCACGCCGAATCGCACTACCGGATACACACCATACTTTATGGTGTACGGCGCAGAGGCGGTACTGCCCTGCGACATAATTCATGACTCACCTCGAGTGCGCATGTACGAAGAGAAAGAAGCTGAGCTTGATCGGCAAGACAGTTTGGACGCCCTGGAGGAGGAGCGTGACGTGGCAAAAGCCTGTTCCGCATTCTATCAGCAACAGGCTCGACGGTATCAAAGCAGAGAAGTACGGGCCAAAACTTATAACATTGGCGAACTCGTTTTACGCCTACCGAAGAAGAAAAAGAACAAGCTCAAGCCCAAATGGGAAGGTCCCTTCATTATTGACAAGGTTCTGACCGGTTGAGCATACCGTCTACGGGATGCATCGAACAATCGACTCGAGCCAAACCCATGGAACGCAGCCAGACTCCGAAGGTTCTACGCCTAGTGCCGGACTATATGTTCGTCTCCTTACCTCCGTCAATTTTTTTATATCCGCTATATGTCTTTTCTTTCTTTCTTTCTTCCCTTTTTCTTCACAGCCTTAAAAGGTTAAAATGTGTCATGACTACACAATCTTGACGCGCTAGGCGTGCTCATTATACCTGGGGGCTTCTTCTACAGAAGCTTAATATAATTATGTTCCGGGCTCTATGCCCCCCGCACATGTGTTACTTTTCCACATGTACCTTTTCTTCGCCATTATATGCATCGATATGACTTAAGTTTTGGCCAAGCTAGATTGCTTGGCTCTTGTGTTTATGCCCTACGTTCCCGTTAATTCGGCTAGGGCATAAGGGGAGCACCTCTGCGATTGTTACTGCCGGGTCAGCTGGATGTGTACCTCAGACTGGGTGAAGCCGAAAGCTAGCGTTCTTAAGGGAATATTCGATCGGTGAACAAAAGATGACTTTTATTTATTGTAATACATGCCCCCAGATGTTTATATCTTGCATCTCTTTTCGCAGTTCGGACATGCACATTAATGCATGCGTACCCGGGGAAAGGAACCCTTAACGGAACTATTCTCCCTGGAAGATGTTTCTTATTATCCATGTAATATAACATAGCTAGTTGGGTACTTGTCTGTTCAAGCACTTATGACCCCTACGCCTGGATTCCACGCGTACCCTGGTTTTCACATAACTGAGCGGGTATTCGAATACACTCCGGACTGTCGGGTCCGGAGGTCGAAGCGAAAAGGTCCGCTATGACAAATGATTTACAATCCGGCTAGGGACAATATATGTCACTTGAAGTACACAGTCACTTAGACTGACTAAATTCTTCTTCTATACCATCCAACAGGCTGTCTAGCCTACAATCCTGTTGGGAATACTTTGCGGCTAATTTTACCTGGTCATACACCAAACTGACGGGGATCTCTTTCCCATCAGACCCCACAGGTCCGACCTCGGCCATGTGGTTCGGGTCAGCCTTGGTATATCGCGTCTTCACCATGGCCTAGGCTTCCCTTGCACCTTGTCGGCAGGCTGATATCTTCCATAATCGGAAGCGCCACCGCGCTCCCTTGAGCTTCTCTACAAGCTCCCCCATGCCTCCTGGCAGGGAGGCGGATGGCCACAAGGCTTGGGCAATGCCCTGCATCACCTGCCGAACTTGTTCGTGTAGTTGTGAGAGCTTTGGCAGAAGATCACCTGCAGACCCGGGCATTTCCTCTGCGGGACGACCCGTCAGCATACCTACAGATATAACTCTATTAGCTGGTTTCTTCGCCGAACTCTATAAAGGTTCGTTCAAGCACTTACTAAAAATGCCGCGTCGAAGCCTCTTATTCTCCTTTATGGAGTCAGCAAGCTGGGCCCGAACATCTTTCAGTTCAACGCCCAGCCGGATATTGGCATCTTGGAGATCATTCTTCTCCCGCCTAACCTGCTTAAGCACACGCTCGCCAGCCTTTAACTGTCGTTGAGCATGTTGCTCATCCCCTCGCACGACCTCCGGATTCATTCCGGGATCATCTGCAGAATCTATTGTTAGATTTGCATGCATGCCGCATATTAACCCGTACATGTCATTCTTTTTTATAGAGACAAGTGTTACCAGAGGGGGCCTTCTCGGACTCCTTCATTGCGGCAACTGCGGCCCGTAGCTGGGCTTTGCACTCTTCCAGCTCTCGAGACAACTGGGTATTCTTCTCCGTAAGAACCTACACAGATAATGATCCTTAAATCAGTTGTGTCAACTGTTTCAAGTCTCAGGGGCTACTGATATACATAATTATCAGATTTTCTTACCCGTATATCCTTTACATAATGGTCCGTGACTCTGGCAAGACCATTTTGAGCAGCTCGGATGTACGCGTCTCCTAAGTTGAAGGCATCGAACGCCTCTTGGGAGAAACAAACGTCACGGAGTATGGCCCGGCGACGCCTGTGATTCATGGCACTCTCCACTTCGGAATTCGTAGCAGACAACCTATCCGCATCCTCTGTAGGAGGAACATCCGGTGTTGGCCCCACGTTAGCGTCTGCCTCTAAATCCGGCTCTGGAGCCCGGCTGGTGGATGCGTGGCCGGCAGGCTCTCCGGATATGGACCGGTGAGCGTTTTTCCTGCCAGGAACCATGGACGTTATTACATTTTAAAAGACGACAACCATGGAGCGGGGTTCCTTTTCATACCTCTGCGACGGCGTCTCAGTCCTGACCGCCTTCCTTTTGAGCCTACCCGGTTTCGGTGCCCCTTGTTGGTGAGTCACTGCGGTTCGGCATGGCATTTCGAGGACCTTCCCTGTAAGACACCATATGTGTGCGGTGGGTGAAGTGCGGAAAAAGGGATCCTTCTTGGAAGTTGGGACTCCGGTTTACTTACATGCGATACAGGGAGCAGTCCAAGATAATCGGCTATGATGGCCACCAAGGCACCATTGCAGCTTAATTGATAGAACGTCCTGTCGATGAGCTCCACAAATGTGTCCGGATCTTCTTCGACTCCGGGGTCGAGGGCCCGGTCAGGGTCCTCTGGTTGTGGAGACGGGCTGTGGATCTCCCTCACAGCTTTTCGCAGTTCCTGCTATGAAATAGCAAGGTTAATACTTATGACGAAGAATGCGGGAAGGATCGGAGTAAAAAGTAGCAGCTCACCCAGTTTGGGGGGTTGTACATGGAGAATCCATCCCGTGGCTTATGCGGATGAACTGCTCTTCCTCTCCTTTATATAAATCGGACAGTATTTTCGCTAGAGCAGCGACGGAGTCCGGTCCCTTACGACCGCAGCGGGTGGCATCGTCTTCTCCATTGAAGTGCCACATGGGTTGTTCCCGATATTGAAGTGGCTGCACCCCCCGCATTACACATATTGACATAACCTCGATTATTGTCAATCCTGATTTGGCCAGCGTTTTAATCCGGCCCATCAGGTAAAGGACTTCTTCGCTATCTTCCTCCTGGGGGTTCCGAGGGCGCCAGTTGCAGCGTTTCTTTAAAGGGGCGTTGTCGAACTCAGGAAGGCCCATCCGAACAGGGTCCGGAAGGGGGACGTCCTCCATATAAAACCACTCTGAAGGCCAGTCTTCGGATGTCTTCTTCGGAGTACCGGACAGGTATCCGGCCCCAGCGATGCGCCATATCTCAGCTCCGCCCACTTGATATATTGACCCCTCCAGTGTACGGGGTACGAGGCAAAATAGCCTCTTCCATAGCTCGAAATGAGCTTCGCAGCCCAGAAACAGCTCGCAAAGGGCGACATAGCCAGCGATGTGTAGTATGGAGGCAGGAGTAAGGTTATGCAGCTGGAGGCCGTAGAACTCCAGGAGCCCGCGGAGGAACGGGTGGATTGGAAATCCAAGTCCTCTTAATAAGTAAGGGACAAGGCATACCCGCTCCCCCATGCATGGGTTGGGAAAGCTCTCTGCTTGCTCCCCGCCGTTAAAAGTGGCTAGTCCGGCTCGGACGGGGACCATATACGCAGGAGGGAGAAACCCCTAGGTTTGTAACTCTACTAACTGTCTGTGGGAGACGGACACTTCTTCCAATCGCCTGGCTTAGGGCTACGGGAGCGAGAGGAGGACCTGCGATGGTCGGCCATGATGGGATGGATTTTTTCCGGGCGCGCTCCGATGGATACTCGCTGAGGGAGGATGGTGTGATCTGGATCTGAGAATCCCCGTCTCTTTAAATAGATGATTTATTCCCATTGTTAGGGTGGCAAGTGTAAAAATGCCCCGACTTCTAGCATTCGCTCGACACGTGGAGGATAGCCATTATTGGGCGCAGAAGCCAAATAGTGCAACATTTATGGGAGGCCGGACACTACTCGACAGGTACTCAGAATTCGGAGGAAGAACCCGCATTGCAATGCCGAAGACAATCTGCGCGCCAGACTCATCGTCATTGAAGCCTGGTTCGGGGGCTACTGAGGGAGTCCTGGATTAGGGGGTCCTCGGACAGCCGGACTATATCCTTTAGCCGGACTGTTGGACTATGAAGATACAAAATTGAAGACTGTTGGAAATATGCCCTAGAGGCAATAATAAAATGGTTATTATTGTATTTCCTTGTTCATGATAATTGTCTATTGTTCATGCTATAATTGTATTAACTAGAAACCGTAATACATGTGTGAATACATAGACCACAACATGTCCCTAGTAAGCCTCTAGTTGACTAGCTCGTTGATCAATAGATGGTTATGGTTTCCTGACCATGGACATTGGATGTCATTGATAACGGGATCACATCATTAGGGGAATGCTGTGATGGACAAGACCCAATCCTAAGTATAGCACAAGATCGTGTAGTTCGTTTGCTAAGAGCTTTTCTAATGTCAAGTATTGTTTCCTTAGACCATGAGATTGTGCAACTCCCAGATACCATAGGAATGCTTTGGGTGTACCAAACGTCACAATGTAACTGGGTGGCTATAAAGGTGCACTACAGGTATCTCCGAAAGTGTCTGTTGGGTTGGCACGAATCGAGACTGGGATTTGTCACTCCGTATGACGGAGAGGTATCTCTGGGCCCACTCGGTAATGCATCATCATAATGAGCTCAATGTGACTAATGAGTTAGCCACGGGATCATGCGTTACGGAACGAGTAAAGAGACTTGCCGGTAACGAGATTGAACGAGGTATTGGGATACCGACGATCGAATCTTGGGCAAGTAACATACCGGTGGACAAAGGGAATTGTATACGGGATTGATTGAATCCCCGACATCGTGGTTCATCCGATGAGATCATTGTGGAACATGTGGGAGCCAACATGGGTATCCAGATCCCGCTGTTGGTTATTGGCCGGAGAACGTCTCGGTCATGTCTACATGGTTCCCGAACCCGTAGGGTCTACACACTTAAGGTTCGGTGATGCTAGAGTTGTTATGGGAAATAGTATGTGGTTACCGAAGGTTGTTCGGAGTCCCGGATGAGATCCCGGACATGATGAGGAACTCCGGAGTGGTCCGGAGGTGAAGATTGATATATTGGACGAAGGGTATTGGAGTCCGGAATTGTTCTGGGAGTACCGGGTGACGACCAGTGTGACCGAAAGGTGTTTCGGAAGCCCCGGCAAGCGTTGGGGGGCCTTATGGGCCAAGGGGAGGGGGCACACCAGCCCACTAAGGGGCTGTGCGCCCCTCCAAACCCCTCTCACGTAACGTGGAGAGGTGGGGGCACCTCCCCTAGGGCAGCCACCCCTCCCGGCTTGGGGGGCATGTTTCCTAGGGGTGGGGGCGCCCAAACCCATCTAGGGTTTCCCCTGTGGCCGCCGCCCCTCCCCTAGGGAACCCTAGGGCGCCTCCTCCACCCCCTTCCCCCTATATATAGTGAGGGAGAGAGAGGGCAGCCGCACCCCTTGCCTGGCGCAGCCCTCTCCTCCTCCAACTCCAACTCCTCCTCCGTAGTGCTTAGCGAAGCTCTGCCGGAGAACCACGAGCTCCATCGCCACCACGCTGTCGTGCTGCTGGAGTTCTCCCTCAACTTCTCCTCTCCCCTTGATGGATCAAGAAGGAGGAGACGTCCCCGGGCTGTACGTGTGTTGAACGCGGAGGCGCCGTCCGTTCGGCGCTAGATCGGATCTTCCGCGATTTGAATCGCCGCGAGTATGACTCCATCAACCGCGTTCTTGTAACGCTTCCGCTTAGCGATCTTCAAGGGTATGAAGATGCACTCCCTCTCTCTCGTTGCTAGTTACTCCATAGATTGATCTTGGTGATGCGTAGAAAATTTTGAATTTGTGCTACGTTCCCAACAGTGGCATCATGAGCTAGGTCTATGCGTAGATTCTATGCACGAGTAGAACACAAAGTAGTTGTGGGTGATGATTTGTTCAATTTGCTTGCTGTTACTAGTCTTATCTTGATTCGGCGGCATTGTGGGATGAAGCGGCCTGGACCGACCTTACACGTACTCTTACGTGAGACAGGTTCCACCGACTGACATGCACTTGATGCATAAGGTGGCTAGCGGGTGTCTGTCTCTCCCACTTTAGTTGGATCGGATTCGATGAAAAGGGTCCTTATGAAGGGTAAATAGCAATTGGCATATCACCGTTGTGGCTTTTATGTAGGTAAGAAACGTTCTTGCTAGAAACCCATAGCAGCCACGTAAAACATGCAACAACAATTAGAGGACGTCTAACTTGTTTTTGCAGGGTATGGTATGTGATGTGATATGGCCAAAAGGATGTGATGAATGATATATGTGATGTATGAGATTGATCATGTTCTTGTAATAGGAATCACGACTTGCATGTCGATGAGTATGACAACCGGCAGGAGCCATAGGAGTTGTCTTAATTTATTGTATGACCTGCGTGTCAATGAAAATGCCATGTAATTACTTTACTTTATTGCTAACCGTTAGCCATAGTAGTAGAAGTAATAGTTGGCGAGACAACTTCATGAAGACACGATGATGGAGATCATGGTGTCATGCCGGTGACGAAGGTGATCATGCCACGCCTCGAAGATGGAGATCAAAGGAGCAAGATGATATTGGCCATATCATGTCACTTTATGATTTGCATGTGATGTTTGTCATGTTTACATCTTATTTGCTTAGAACGACGGTAGCATAAATAAGATGATTCCTCTCTAAAATTTCAAGAATGTGTTCCCCCTAACTGTGCACCATTACGAAGGATCGTTGTTTCGAAGCACCACGTGATGATCGGGTGTGATAGATTCTAACGTTCGCATACAACGGGTGTAAGCCAGATTTACACATGCGAAACACTTAGGTTGACTTGACGAGCCTAGCATGTACAGACATGGCCTCGTAACACAAGAGACCGAAAGGTCGAACATGAGTCGTATAGCAGATACGATCAACATGAAGATGTTCACCGATGATGACTAGTCCGTCTCACGTGATGATCGGACACGGCCTAGTTGACTCGGATCATGTATCACTTAGATGACTAGAGGGATGTCTATCTGAGTGGGAGTTCATTAAATAATTAGATGAACTTAATTATCATGAACATAGTCAAAAGGTCTTTGCAAATTATGCTGTAGCTTACGCTTTAGTTCTACTGTTTAAGATATGTTCCTAGAGAAAATTTAGTTGAAAGTTGATAGTAGCAATTATGCGGACTGGGTCCGCAAACTGAGGATTGTCCTCATTGCTGCACAGAAGGCTTATGTCCTTAATGCACCGCTCGGTGTGCTGAACCTCGAGCGTCGTTTGTAGATGTTGCGAACATCTGACATACACGTTTTGATGACTACGTGATAGTTCAGTGCGTAATGTTAAAACGGTATAGAATTGAGGCACCGAAGACGTTTTGAAATGTCGCGGAACATATGAGATGTTTCAAGGGCTGAAATTGGGATTTCGGGCTTGTGCCCAAGTCAAGAGGTGTGAGACCTTCGACAAGTTTCTTAAGCCTACAAACTAAGGGAGAAAAGCTCAATCGTTGAGCATGTGCTCAGATTGTCTAAGTACTACAATCGCTTGAATCGAGTGGGAGTTGTCTTCCAGATGAGATAGTGATGGTTCTCGAAAGTCACTGCCACCAAGCTACTGGAGCTTCGTGATGAACTATAACATATCAGGGATATATATGATGATCCTTGAGCTATTCGCGATGTTTGACACCGCGAAAGTAGAAATCAAGTAGGAGCATCAATTGTCGATGGTTAGTAAAACCACTAGTTTCAAGAAGGGCAAGGGCAAGAAGGAATACTTCATGAAACGGCAAATCAGTTGCAGCTCTAGTGAAGAAACCCAAGGTTGAACCCAAACCCGAGACTAAGTGCTTCTGAAATGAGGGGAACGGTCACTGAAGCAGAACTGCCCTAGATACTTCGTAGATGAGAAGGCTGGCAAGGTCGACAGAAGTATATTGGATATACATTATATTAATGTGTACTTTACTAGTACTCCTAGTAGCACCAGGGTATTAGATACCGGTTCGGTTGCTAAGTGTTAGTAACTCGAAATAAAAGCTGCGGAATAAACGGAGACTAGCTAAAGATGAGATGACGATATGTGTTAGAAGTGTTTCCAAGGTTGATGTGATCAAGCATCGCATGCTCCCTCTACCATCGAGATTGGTATTAAACCTAAATAATTGTTATTTGGTGTTTGCGTTGAGCATAGACATGATTGGATTATGTTTATCGCAATACGGTTATTCATTTAAGGAGAATAATGGTTACTCTTTTTATTTGAATAATACCTTCAATGGTCTTGCACCTAAAATGAATGGTTTATTGAATCTCGATCATAGTGATACACATGTTCATGCCAAAAGATATAAGATAGTAATGATAGTACCACATACTTGTGGCACTGCTATTGAAGTCATATTGGGATAAAACGCATGAAGAAGCTCCATGTTGATGGATCTTTGGACTCACTCGTTTTTGAAAAGATTGAGACATGCGAACCATGTCTATTGGTATATATGCATGAAGAAACTCCATACAGATGGATCGTTTGGACTCACTTGATTTTGAATCACTTGAGACATGCAAATCATAACACATGGGCAAGATGACTGAAAGGCCTCGTTTTCAGTACGATGGAACAAGAAAGCAACTTGTTGGAAGTAATACATTTTGATGTGCGCAGTCCAATGAGTGCTGAGGCATGCAGTGGATATCGTTATGTTCTTACTTCACAGATGATTTGAGTAGATGCTGAGTATATTTACTTGATGAAACACAAGTCTGAATTATTGAAAGGTTCAAGTAATTTCAGAGTGAAGTTGAAGATCGTCGTGACAAGAGGATAAAATGTCTGTGATATGATCATAGAGATGAATATCTGAGTTACGAGTTTGGCACACAATTAAGACATTGTGGAAATTGTTTCACAACTAATACCGCCTGGAACACCATAGTGTGATGGTGTGTCCGAACATCATAACTGCACCCTATTGGATATGGTGCATACCATGATGTCTCTTATCGAATTACCACTATCATTTATGGGCTAGGCATTAGAGACAACCGCATTCACTTTAAATAGGGCACCACGCAATTCAGTTGAGACAACACCGTATGACCTATGGTTTAGAGAAACCTAAGCTGTTGTTTCTTAAAAGTTTGGGGCTGCGACGCCTATGTGAAAAAGTTACAGGCTGATAAGCTTGAACCCAAAGCGGATAAATGCATTTTCATAGGACACTCAAAAACAGTTGGGTATACCTCCTGTCTCAGATCCGGAAGCAAAAGGGATTGTTTCTAGAATCGGGTCCTTTCTCGAGGAAAAATTTCTCTCGAAAGAACGGAGTGGGAGGATGGTGGAGACTTGATGAGGTTATTGAACCGTCACTTCAACTAGTGTGTAGCAGGGCACAGGAAGTTGTTCCTGTGGCACCTACACCAATTGAAGTGGAAGCTTATGATAGTGATCATGATACTTCGGGTCAAGTCACTACCAAACCTCATAGGTCGACAAGGATGCGTTCTACTTCAGAGTGGTACGTAATCCTGTCTTGGAAGTCATGTTGCTAGATAACAATGAACCTACGAGCTATGGAGAAGCGATGGTGGGCCCGGATTCCGACAAATGGCCCGAGGCCATAAAATCCGAGAGAGGATCCATGTATAAAAGCAAAGTATAGACTTTGGAAGAACTACTTGATGGTCATAAGGCTGTTGGGTGCAGATGGATTTTAAAAGGAAGACGGACAATGATGGTAAGTGTCACCATTAAGAAAGCTCGACTTGTCGTTAAGATGTTTTCCGACAAGTTCAAGGAGTTGACTATGATGAGATTTTCTCACTCGTAGTGATGCTAAGAGTCTATTGGAATTATATTAGCAGTTACTACATTATTTATGAAATCTTGCAGATAGGATGTCAAAAACATTGTTTCCTCGACGATTTTCTTGAGGAAAGGTTGTATGTGATACAACCAGAAGGTTTTGTCAATCCTGAAAGATGCTAACAAGTATGCAAAGCTCCAGCAATCCTTCTAAGGACTGGAGTAAGCATCTCGGAGTTGGAATGTACGCTTTGATGAGATGATCAAAGATTTTGGGTTTTTACAAAGTTTATGAGAAACTTGTATTTCCAAAGAAGTGAGTGGGAGCACTATAGAATTTTTTGATGAGTATATGTTGTTAACATATTGTTGATCAGAAATGATGTAGAATTTCTGGAAAGCATACAGGGTTATTTGAAAAGTGTTTTTCAATGGAAAACCTGGATTAAGCTACTTGAACATTGAGCATCAAGATCTATAAGGATAGATCAAAAACGCTTAATAGTACTTTCAAATGAATACATACCGTGACAAGATTTTGAAGGAGTTCAAAATAGATCAGCAAAGAAGGAGTTCTTGGCTGTGTTACAAGGTGTGAGTATTGAGTAAGACTCAAAACATGACCACGGCAGAAGAGAGAGAAAGGACGAAGGTCGTCCCCTATGCTTTAGACGTAGGCTCTACAGTATGTTATGCTATGTACCAAACCTGAAGTGTGCCTTGCCATAAGTCAGTCAAGGGGTACAAGAGTGATCCAGGAATGGATCACATGACAGTGGTCGAACTTATCCTTAGTAACTAGTGGACTAAGGAATTTTCTCGATTATGGAGGTGGTAAAAGAGTTCGTCGTAAAGGGTTACGTCGATGCAAACTTTGACACTAATCCGGATGACTCTGAGTAGTAAACCGGATTCGTATAGTAGAGCAGTTATTTGGAATAGCTCCAAGTAGCGCGTGGTAGCTGCATCTACAAGATGACATAGAGATTTG
Organism: Triticum aestivum; assembly: GCF_018294505.1. Lineage (NCBI taxonomy): Eukaryota > Viridiplantae > Streptophyta > Magnoliopsida > Poales > Poaceae > Triticum > Triticum aestivum. The sequence continues at coordinate 288,975,297 of NC_057802.1, read as the reverse complement.
TAAAGCACACACGGATCTGAAAGGTTCAGACCCGTTGACTAATAACCTCTCTCACAAGCGAGATATGAACAAACCCCATGGGTGTTGGATTCATTACAATCACATAGTGATGTGAACTAGATTATTGACTCTAGTGCAAGTGGGAGACTGTTGGAAATATTCCCTAGAGGCAATAATAAAATGGTTATTATTGTATTTCCTTGTTCATGATAATTGTCTATTGTTCATGCTATAATTGTATTAACTGGAAACCGTAATACATGTGTGAATACATAGACCACAACATGTCCCTAGTAAGCCTCTAGTTGACTAGCTCGTTGATCAATAGATGGTTATGGTTTCCTGACCATGGACATTGGATGTCATTGATAACGGGATCACATCATTAGGGGAATGATGTGATGGACAAGACCCAATCCTAAGTATAGCACAAGATCGTGTAGTTAGTTTGCTAAGAGCTTTTCTAATGTCAAGTATCATTTCCTTAGACCATGAGATTGTGCAACTCAAAAATACCGTAGGAATGCTCTGGGTGTACCAAACGTCACAACGTAACTAGGTGGCTATAAAGGTGCACTACAGGTATCTCCGAAAGTGTCTGTTGGGTTGGCACGAATCGAGACTGGGATTTGTCACTCCGTATGACAGAGAGGTATCTCTGGGCCCACTCGGTAATGCATCATCATAATGAGCTCAATGTGACTAATGAGTTAGCCACGGGATCATGCGTTACGGAACAAGTAAAGAGACTTGCCGGTAACGAGATTGAACGAGGTATTGGGATACCGACGATCGAATCTCGGGCAAGTAACATACCGGTGGACAAAGGGAATTGTATACGGGGTTGATTGAATCCCCGACATCGTGGTTCATCCGATGAGATCGTCGTGGAACATGTGGGAGCCAACATGGGTATCCAGATCCCGCTGTTCGTTATTGGCCGGAGAACGTCTCGGTCATGTCTACATGGTTCCCGAACCCGTAGGGTCTACACACTTAAGGTTCGGTGATGCTAGAGTTGTTATGGGAAATAGTATGTGGTTACCGAAGGTTGTTCGGAGTCCCGGATGAGATCCCGGACGTGAGGAGGAACTCCGAAGTGGTCCGGAGGTGAAGATCGATATATTGGACGAAGGGTATTGGAGTCCGGAATTGTTCTGGGAGTACCGGGTGACGACCAGTGTGACCAAAAGGTGTTTCGGAGGCCTCGGCAAGCGTTGGGGGGCCTTATGGGCCAAGGGGAGGGGGCACACCAGCCCACTAAGGGGCTGTGCGCCCCTCCCAACCCCTCTCACATAACGTGGAGTGGTGGGGGCGCCTCCCCTAGGGCAGCCACCCCTCCCGGCTTGGGGGGCAAGTTTCCCAGGGGTGGGGGCGCCCAAACCCATCTAGGATTTCCCCTGTGGCCGCCGCCCCTCCCCTAGGGAACCCTAGCGCACCTCCTCCACCCCCTTCCCCCTATATATAGTGAGGGAGAGAGAGGGCAGCCGCACCCCTTGCCTGGCGCAGCCCTCTCCTCCTCCAACTCCTCCTCCTCCTCCGTAGTGCTTAGCGAAGCTCTGCCGGAGAACCACGAGCTCCATCACCACCACGCCATCGTGCTGCTCGAGTTCTCCCTCAACTTCTCCTCTCCCCTTGCTGGATCAAGAAGGAGGAGACGTCCCCGGGCTGTACGTGTGTTGAACGCGGAGGTGCCGTCCGTTCGGCGCTAGATCGGATCTTCCGCGATTTGAATCGCCGCGAGTACGACTCCATCAACCGCGTTCTTGTAACGCTTCCGCTTAGCGATCTTCAAGGGTATGAAGATGCACTCCCTCTCTCTCGTTGATAGTTACTCCATAGATTGATCTTGGTGATGCGTAGAAAATTTTGAATTTGTGCTATGTTCCCCAACATTCGTCCCGTGTCCGGGTGGGACTCTCCTTTGCGTGGAAGGCAAGCTTGGCAATTCGGATATGTAGATCTCCTCCCTTGTAACCGACTCTGTGTAGCCCTAGCCCCCTCCGGTGTCTATATAAACCAGAGGGTTTAGTCCGTAGGACAACAACAATCATAATCATAGGCTAGCTTCTAGAGTTTAGCCTCTACGATCGCGTGGTAGATCAACTCTTGTAATACTCATATCATCAAGATCAATCAAGCAGGAAGTAGGGTATTACCTCCATTGAGAGGGCCCGAACCTGGGTAAACATTGTGTCCCCCGCCTCCTGTTACCATCCACCTTAGACGCACAGTTTGGGACCCCCTACCCGAGATCCACCGGTTTTGACACCGACAGGCACCAACAAGGAAACCGACGACATCACCAGAAGAGCATACAAGCGGCTACCCCAAGAGCATGGCGTCTTCAAGGAGCGGCTCTTCAAACCATCAGCAACACCGCCACTCTCAAGAACATCGCTACCTCGGGAGGAGCTCCCCCGACCACCTGCCTCGGGAGCCCCGGCCTGCGGCCCGACCTCGGGAGCGTGCTTGCTCTTGGCGCTCGAGCCTCGGGAGGGGTGCTGGATCAAGGAATTCAAGGAATACCTGACACAAGGGACGCTGCCGGAAAAGGAGGAGGACGCGGAGCGTGTGGCTCGACAGGCCACGGCATACTGCATCCGGGACTGTGAGTTATACAGGAAGCGGCCAAATGACGTTTCCTCTCGTTGCATCTCCAGGGAGCAAGGGAAAGAGCTGCTAGCCGACATACACAGCGGGGACTGTGGCCACCACTCGTCGTCACGGATCCTCGTCGTCAAGGTGTTTCGCAACGGGTTCTACTGGCCTACAGCACTCAACGACGCGACAGAGCTGATGAAGTCCTGTGAGGCCTGTCAGTTCCACGCCAAGCAAATCGATCAGCTGGCTCAGGGCCTCCAAACCATCCCACTCTCGTGGCCGTTCGCGGTCTGGGGGCTGGATATCTTGGGCCCGTTCCCTCGAGCGCCTGAGGGCTACCGTTACCTCTACGTCACCATCAACAAGTTCACCAAGTAGGCAGAGGTAGAAGCCGTCCGCACCATCCCGGCCGGCTCTGCGGTCAAGTTCATCAAGGGTCTCGTGAGCCGGTTTGGGGTCCCCAACCGCATCATCACCGATAATGGCTCGCAGTTCACTAGCAATCTCTTCAAGACATATCGTGCTAACCTTGGAACGCAGGTCTGCTACGCTTCGGTGGCGCACCCCCGGAGCAATGGTCAGGCCGAATGTGCCAACGCGGAGGTCCTGAGAGGCCTCAAGACCAGGACCTTCAAGAAGAAGCTCGAGGCCTATGGCAGGGGCTGGCACGACGAGCTCCAGTCCGTGTTGTGGTCCATCGGCACCACCGCCACCAAGCCAACGGGCGAGACCCCATTCTTCCTCGTGTACGGAGCAGAAGCGGTTCTCCCTCATGAGGTCAAACATCGCTCCGCGCAGGTCCTGGCATTTGATGAGGTGCAGCAGGACGCCATGCGGGGAATGGACCTCGTGCTCGGGGAGGAACGCCTCCGTGAAGCCATGCTACGGGCGGCAAGATATCAGCAGGCGCTGCGACGGTACCACCGCCGCAACATCCGCTCCAGGACGCTCGAGGTGGGTGACCTCGTCATAAGGCGGGTGCTCTCCAGGGAAGGGCTGCATAAGCTCTCACCCATGTGGGAGGGCCCGTTTAGGGTCGCCCACGTCTCCAGGCCTGGCGCTGCGCGCCTGGAGACGCAGGACGGGGTACCCACCCAGAACGCCTGGAACATCCAGCACCTCTAGAAGTTCTACCCATGAAGAAAGGCCCAGCGCTTGTGAAGAAGGCCCAGTGCCTGTGAAGGTCTCTGCTCGTGACACTCTCACGTAATAATGAGTGGGGCTATACACGCCCCGGAGTCTCAGGACTGCCGCCCTCGGGCCTCTGGGGCTCCCTCCCGCGTCCTAGTGGTAGCACTTAGCACCGCGCTGGTGAGAAGACAAGAAGACTAGACTAGGTGCCAGACGTGGCTTTTCATATGCTTTCCGTAGTTGGCTTGCCCGTCTTTAATCAAAATTTGCTTTCTGGTGTTCCTTGCCGGTCTTGTTCCATCGCCTTCTGCCTCTGTTTTTGCCTTCGGTTCTCTATTTGACCTGTACTCTCTCTCGCGTCCCTCGCGAGGGGGCTGGACAAGTGCCCTCATGAGCGTCTTGTCTATTTTTTCACGAAGCACACTCATTCGAGACGCAAGCTGGCGCCCCTCTCTTAATCCGTGCCCCTCTGTCGGATGTGGGGTTCCAGCGAACCCTTAAGGTTCGAACACTGGGGTGCGCGCGAAGTCATTCCCTCCTACCGATCTACGCCCTAGCTCACTAAGATCTCGCGGACGAACTCGCAACACAGACAGACACGGGGTTTATACTGGTTCGGGCCACCGTTGTGGTGTAATACCCTACTCCAGTGTGGTGGTGGTGGATTGCCTCTTGGGCTGGTGATGAACAGTACAAGGGAAGAACAGCCTCCTGAGGTTGAGGCGTTCTTGTTTGTAGGCTCTCGATCGGATTGGATCAAGCTCAGATCAGATGCCTCTACTATGGTGGCTAGCTCTACTTATATAGGCCCTGGTCCTCTTCCCAAATATCGAGCGGGAAGGGAGCCAACAACAGCGGGCAAATTTGAAGGGGGACATCTAGTACAAGCTATCCTGACAAAAGCGGTCTTTGCCTGCGAAAAGCTCTAGTGGTGACGCCGTCTTGGGCTCCACGATGACCTCCGCCTTGCCGTCCTTCTGGTCTTGGTCTTGTTGCACCAATATAGAAACCTTTGCCTGATGCCTCGGTACTCTTCGCCTGCGCTGGCCTCCTTAGCACCAAAGAGGAAACAAGGATGCTGCGTGCGCTGGCACACGCCTGGTGTCGTGCGTCATGGCTTACGTCATGAGGGCCTCGTGAGGTTTTGCCCCGCCTTGATATCTCCGCTCCTCGTGAGCCTGCCTGGCTCGGCCACTCTAGAGGAGGTCTTGCGTCGTCCGCCTCGTGAGTCTTGGACCCTCGCGAGGGTCTTGGATGCCTTGTTGATGAAGATGGGCCGTATGGCCTGCTGGCTTAGCCACGCTGTGGGCCGCAGGTAGGCAAGTCTGGGGACCCCCGTTCCCAGAACACCGACAGTAGCCCCCGGGCCCAAGGTGCGCTCGGGCTTGGCTTCGCGGTGAAGCCAAGGGTCAAGTTCGGAGCACCGCGGGCCCCAAAAGCATGCGGCCTCGGTTGACACGTGGTGGTTGATTGGACGTGGGCATCTCCGCTTCCCCACACTGCCTCGGCAACTGCTTGACCTGACAAAAGGCTGGCGCAGGCAGCACTTGCCTTCATTGCTTCTTCCTTGCCTCGCTCCAGATCCCCTTTCTTGCTCCACTGCTGACAACAATGGCGCCCATCAGAAGGTTTTCTGCCGAAGAGAAAGGAAAGGCTCCCCGTGATGATCCGGGGCCGCTTCCGCCGAACAAAAGGTCGATCCATCGCCGTGATGAAGCGGCGATGCAGGTGGTGACGAGGCCTTGGTGCGAGCGGCCTCCTCCGGGGTACCCGCTACCCTTGTACGCCCGAGCCGAGGGCTCGGGAGGACGGAGCGACGAGCAGCGCCGCCCGCCCCGTTTCCGGGGTCGCCGCGCCACGGCGACGCATGCCGTCGCCCCTGGGATCCATGCTGCTGACTCCTCGCGCGAGTTGGTGCTGCAGGCGCCGATGCCTCCAAGCTCCTGGATCCGCTTCCCGCGGTTCTTCTCCGATGTGATGCCGCCGAGGGGGCCTCTCGAGCTCTGGTTGCAGCACGCCGACTGTAGTGCTCCCGCGACTGGAGCGGAGATCGAAGCGGTTCCCACCGGCAAGATCTTCATGACCCGCGACTGGGGGGAGATCGCACGGGTCTGCCGTGCGAGGGGCGCCCTCGTGATCCACTTCGAGTACGACGGCGCTTCCACACTCTTCTTCAAGGTCTTCGACGCCGAGGGCCACCGCCTAGAGTGCTGCCCCGGAGAGGAGCGCCAAATTGACGCGCGCTCCGCTCGCGGCTACTCCAGCAGCAGCAGCCCATGGGAGTCCAGCAGCTCTCCTGAGCTTTACGAGACTCCGGAGATGAGCGACGACAGCTACGTGCCCCCGAGCTCTCGCCGCGCTCGGAGAAGAGTCACGGCGTCCGGCCGTTGCCGCCGCTGATCTGGATGGGGTTGGCGCCGGTCTCCCGTGGCCCACTGTTGATGACGGCGTCTGCCACGGAAGGATGTAGATAGGATTCCCCTTAGTATCAGCTTTTGTTTCCTGTGAAGAACCATGAATCACTCCATGGGGGCATGTAAGGATCTGCAATGTCTTTTGTACTTATCTTCCTTGTTATGAAATTTTGGCGAACGCACGTCCCATTAAGGCTCGGTCCCCCCTTTCTTTCCTCGCGATAGCTTGTTGCTCTACGCTGATAGGTCCCGGTCCCCAGGCAGGCTACAGCCGTCGCTAGTATGCCAGGTCGCGTGCCGTCGTCAAGGCCAGGAGGTGTGCGGCCCGAGGTCCAGTAAGAGCCTCTGAGGCGCGATGCTCAGGAGGTCCCCCTTAGCACTCAAGCAGCCATGGTAAGGCGAGAAAGGGAGTCGACGTGGCCGCAACGGGGTTGCGGCAAGGCGTGAGTGACCATTAGGCCCAAACATTTAGCCGATCCGAGTGCGGGACTTATCTTGTTGATTTCGCGGCGACTCCTGGCGCTGCGCTGGAGCTGCGCGCCTACTTGTGCGGCATAGCTAGGCCGGCCCGTACGAGTTTCCCTCCCCTCATGCTCTCCTTAGTGCTCTACGTCCTCAGGTCCCGGCCCTCGAGCAAGCTCAGCCGCCGCTGGTATGCCAGGTCGCGATGTCGTGGTCAAGGCCAGGGGGTGAGGGCTGGAGAGCCAGTAGAGTCACGATGCTCAGGAGCCCCCCTTTTAACGCGCAAGCGAATCGCACGAGAGAAAAGGAGACTCGCGGTGCCGCCTGCTATCCTTCCCACGGGATCCCTATGAACAGGCACAAGAAGAAACACAGTTTGCCGTTACAGCTGTCAGCCTGCCGCTGGTTGCTCTAGATGCGGTGAAGGCACTGAGGGCCTGGTGAGGTGGCGTGCGCAGGGCGTGCCGCGAGCCAGAGCTTGACCGCTCAGATTTGTCGGCGTGGCAGGGACGGACCCATGCACCAGCGCCGTGCCTGTGTGGAGGCCCCGGGGGAGGCGATGATTGGGCAGGTGGTAGCAGTTGGCAGGTTAAGCATGGAGAGCAGGTCAACTTGGATAGATGCAGGAAGATACATGCCACCGGGTCCGGCCCGAGCGGCTTGGGGATGATGCAGCCCGAGGGGCGCCCCCAGCAAGGTAAGCTAAAGACGTAAGCAAAAGGATACATGCCACAGGAACGGACCCATGTGGCCTGGGAATAATGCAGCCCGAGGGGCGCTCCCAGCTAAACGAGCTTAGAAGATGTCACCTAGTTCTGTAGACGAAGTACAGTTGGTGCAGCTGAAGGCGTGCGTTGAAGAAATGACTCCTCATGAGCCACCGGAACCCTAAGCCTCGGGAGGCTCTGGGGGCTCGGGAGGTTCCCTGAAGACCGTCTCCATCTCCTCCAGGACGGCGTGGTACCTGGCCTCCTGAGCAGCCAGGACACGCCGCATGTTGCGCTGATAGGCCGACGCCACGCTCGGCAAGCCGAAGGGCATGTGAACGTAGCTGTGTGGCGGTCCCTCGCAGCGGCCCACACGCGATGGCTAGAAGCGCTCCTGAGATGCGGCCCTGTTGAGCCCGGGGACGTCGATGCAGATACGCAGCCCAGCATCCTCGCCAGGATGCGGAGCTGCGCCTCGTGAGCAGTTGTCGCCGCGCATGGCCCTTGCATCTTGCAGTTCCTGAGTGGTCTTGGTGATGAACTCCTGAGTGGTCGGCACTCCTTGCCCTGTGCTCTCCTGAGGGTCACGTGCCGCGAAGCACGCTTCCAAGTGGTGCCCAAGCACCTCCCTCGTGAGGTTGGCAAGGTCTGAGGCCCTCCAGAAGAGAGCCCCCGAGCCCTGCCTGAGGAGGGCGCCGGGCGCGCTTTCCTATGCGATGGAGGGAGGCGCCCCTCGAGCGGGCGTTGATCCTGACGAGGCTCCTGCCACGACGCCATCCTCCTGAGGTCCTGCACGGTGCGGCTGCTTCTTCTTGGGGATGGCCTCCGGAGGGCCTTCATTTCTACTGTCGGGGTCATCGATTGCTGCGGCTTGAAAGGCGCGCTCGAGGGAGCACACCGCATCTCTCTCTTCACGCGGGACCGTGATGATTCCTCCGCTTCCTGGCATCTTGAGAACGTTGTAGCCGTGATGAGTGACTGCCATGAACATGGCCAGGGCTGGATACCCGAGGATGGCATTGTACGGCAGGCGGATGTGCGCGACGTCGAAGTCGATGAGCTCGGTGCGGTAGTTCTTGCGCTCCCTGATACGTCTCCAACGTATCTATAATTTTTGATTGCTCCATGCTATATTATCTACTGTTTTGGACAATATTGGGCTTTATTATCCACTTTTATATTATTTTTGGGACTAACCTATTAACCGGAGGCCTAGCCCAGAATTGTTGTTTTTTGCCTATTTCAGAGTTTCGCAGAAAAAGAATATCAAACGGAGTCCAAACGGAATGAAACCTTCGGCAGCGTGATTTTTGGAACGAACATGATCCAGGAGACTTGGACCCTACGTAAGAGAAGCTTCCAGGAGGCCACGAGGTAGGGGGCGCGCCCACCCCCCCAGGGCATGCCCTCCAGCCTCGTGGGCCCAACATTGCTCCACCGACGTACTTCTTCCTCCTATATATGCCTACGTACCCCCAAACGATCAAATACGGAGCCAAAAACCTAATTCTACCGCCGCAACCTTCTGTACCCACAAGGTCCCATCTTGGGGCCTGTTCCGGAGCTCCGCCGGAGGGGGCATCCATCACGGAGGGATTCTACATCAACACCATAGCCTCTCCGATAAAGTGTGAGTAGTTTACCTCAGACCTTCGGGTCCATAGTTAGTAGCTAGATGGCTTCTTCTCTCTTTTTTGATCTCAATACAATGTTCTCCCCCTCTCTCGTGGAGATCTATTCGATGTAATCTTCTTTTTGCGGTGTGTTTGTTGAGACCGATGAATTGTGGGTTTATGATCAAGTTTATCTATGAACAATATTTGAATCTTCTCTGAATTCTTTTATGTATGATTGGTTATCTTTGCAAGTCTCTTCGAATTATCAGTTTGGTTTGGCCTACTAGATTGATCTTTCTTGCAATGGGAGAAGTGCTTAGCTTTGGGTTCAATCTTGCGGTCTCCTTTCCCAGTGACAGTAGGGGCAGCAAGGCACGTATTGTATTGTTGCCATCGAGGATAACAAGATGGGGTTTTATCATATTGCATGAATATATCCCTCTACATCATGTCATCTTGCTTAAGGCGTTACTTTGTTTTCATGAACTTAATACTCTAGATGCATGCTGGATAGCGGTCGATGAGTGGAGTAATAGTAGTAGATGCAGGCAGGAATCGGTCTACTTGTCTCGGACGTGACGCCTATATACATGATCATACCTAGATATTCTCATAACTATGCTCAATTCTGTCAATTGCTCAACTGTAATTCGTTCACCCACCGTAAAATACTTATGCTCTTGAGAGAAGCCACTAGTGAAACCTATGGCCCCCGGGTCTATCTTCGTCATATTAATCTTCCAACACTTAGTTATTGCCTTTGCTTTTATTTTACTTTGCATCTTTATCACAAAAATACCAAAAATATTATCCTATCATATCTATCAGATCTCACTCTCGTAAGTGACCGTGAAGGGATTGACAACCCCTTATCGCGTTGGTTGCGAGGAGTTATTTGTTTTGTGTAGGTGCGAGGGACTCGCGCGTAGCCTCCTACTGGATTGATACCTTGGTTCTCAAAAACTGAGGGAAATACTTACGCTACTTTGCTACATCACCCTTTCCTCTTCAAGGGAAAACCAACGCAGTGCTCGACAGGTAGCAAGAAGGATTTCTGGCGCTGTTGCCGGGGAGGTCTATGCAAAATTCAACATACCAAGTACCCATCACAAACCCTTATCTCCCGCATTACATTATTTGCCATTTGCCTCTCGTTTTCCTCTCCCCCACTTCACCCTTGCCGTTTTATTCGCCCTCTCTTTTTCGTTCGCCTCTTTTTCGCTTGCTTGTCGTTATGGCTAGTCCTCTATCTTCTCCGTTGTCTCCCGAGAATGAAGTTCTAAATTTTAAGCAAAGGGAGGGAGAAAATCTAAAAGATGCTTGGTATAGAATTTGCAATGATCAAAATAGATCTACCAGGAAGCAATCTACTTCCGTTCTTCTCTGCAATTTTTATGTAGGTGCTAATCATTGGTATAGATATATCCTTGATACATTACCGGAGGGAATTTCTTAGGTAGCCATACTTTTGATTCTTATAATGCTATGATAGATTTGTTTGGCTCACCCCCTCTTTTGGTTAATGGAACTATGTTAACTTTGGAGCATGTAATGCAAAGGCTTGAAATTATTGAAAATAAGGTTGCTACCATAGAATTAATTGAAAATTTGGATAAAAAGATCCACAACCTAATCTCTCAATATGGATCTAAAGTAGGAGTCACTTTGAAAAATATTAAAGAGAAGGAACCCATAGTTAATGAGAAAATAAATCAGGATTCCACTAGGATCGATAAACTTGAAGATATCATTACCAACTTGGGAACCGCTTTTTCTTCCATAAAGAATACTCCAAGTCCTCCTACTAAAATTGCCAAGCTTATGTATGTTCCTAAAAATAAGGGTGAATCCTCTAGTAAGGAAACTGCGGATCTTAAATCTATAAGTATTCATCCCAATCTTGTTGCTATCATTAAGGAACCATTTGCTACAAATGAATTTTTCGATCTTGTGCCTAAAAGTTTGATAATTACTAAAAAGAAAGAAGTTTCAAAGGATAATATATGTCTCATTGAAGAATTTCCTACCAAAGATGGCAATACCTAGATCTATCTTTGCTTTTATGCCTAGCTAGGGGCGTTAAACGATAGCGCTTGTTGGGAGGCAACCCAATTTTATTTCTAGTTTTTTTGCTTTTGCTTCTGTTTAGGAATAAATCTTTGATCTAGCCTCTGGTTAGATGTGTTTTATGTTTTAATTAGTGTTTGTGCCAAGTTAAACCTATAGGATCTTCTTGGATGATAGTTATTTGATCTTGCAGAAATTTCCAGAAACTTTCTGTTCACGAAACTAATTGTTAAAAATCACCAGAACGTGGTAAAATAGTGATTCCAATTTCTTCTGATCAATAAAAAAATTGCCTAGGTCGTCCAATTTTGGCTGATTTTTTGGAGTTCGAGAAGTTTGCGTTAGTTACAGATTACTACAGACTGTTCTGTTTTTGACAGATTCTGTTTTTCGTGTGTTGTTTTCTTATTTTGATGAATCTATGGCTAGTAAAATAGTTTATAAACCATAGAGAAGTTGTAATACAGTAGGTTTAACACCAATATACATAAAGAATGAGTTCATTACAGTACCTTGAAGTGGTCTTTTGTTTTCTTTCACTAACGGAGCTCACGAGATTTCTGTTGAGTTTTGTGTTGTGAAGTTTTCAAGTTTTGGGTGAAGATTTTGATGGATTATGGAACAAGGAGTGGCAAGAGCCTAAGCTTGGGGATGCCCATGGCACCCCCAAGATAATCTAAGGACACCAAAAAGGCAAAGCTTGGGGATGCACCGGAAGGCATCCCCTCTTTCGTCTACTTCCATCGGTAACTTTACTTGGAGCTATATTTTTATTCACCACATGATATGTGTTTTGCTTGGAGCGTCTTGTATGATTTGAGTCTTTGATTTTTAGTTTACCACAATCATCCTTGTTGTACACACCTTTTGAGAGAGCCATACATGATTTGGAAATTTATTAGAATACTCTATGTGCTTCACTTATATCTTTTGAGTTATATAGTTTTGCTCTAGTACTTCACTTATATCTTTTAGAGCACGGTGGTGGATTTGTTTTATAGAAACTATTGATCTCTCATGCTTAACTTAGATTATTTTGAGAGTCTTTAATAGCATGGTAATTTGCTTAAATAATCCTAATATGCTAGGTATTCAAGATTAGTAAAAACTTTCTTATGAGTGTGTTGAATACTAAGAGAAGTTTGATGCTTGATGATTGTTTTGAGATATGGAGGTAATAATATTAAAGTCGTGCTAGTTGAGTAGTTGTGAATTTGAGAAATGCTTGTGTTGAAGTTTGCAAGTCTCGTAGCATGCACGTATGGTAAACTTTATGTAACAAATTTGAAACATGAGGTGTTCTTTGATTGTCCTCCTTATGAGTGGCGGTCGGGGACGAGCGATGGTCTTTTCCTACCAATCTATCCCCTAGGAGCATGCGCGTAGTGCTTGGTTTTTGATGACTTGTAGATTTTTGCAATAAGTATGTGAGTTCTTTATGACTAATGTTGAGTCCATGGATTATACGCACTCTCACCCTTCCATCATTGCGAGCCTCTTCGGTACCGTGCATTGCCCTTTCTCACATTGAGAGTTGGTGCAAACTTCGCCGGTGCATCCAAACCCCGTGATATGATACGCTCTTTCACACATAAACCTCCTTATATCTTCCTCAAAACAACCATCATACCTACCTATTATGGCATTTCTATAGCCATTCCGAGATATATTGCCATGCAACTTTCCACCATTCCGTTTATCATGACACATTCATCATTGTCATATTGCTTAGCATGATCATGTAGTTGACATAGTATTTGTGGCAAAGCCACCGTTCATAATTCTTTCATACATGTCACTCTTGGTTCATTGCATATCCCGGTACACCGCCGGAGGCATTCATATAGAGTCATACTTTGTTCTAGTATCGAGTTGTAATCATTGAGTTGTAAATAAATAGAAGTGTGATGATCATCATTTTCTAGAGCATTGTCCCAAGTGAGGAATAAAAAAAAGAGAGAAAGGCCATAAAAAAAGAGAAGGCCCAAAAAATGAGAGAAAAAGAGAGAAGGGACAATGCTACTATCCTTTGCCACACTTGTGCTTCAAAGTAGCACCATAATCTTCATGATAGAGAGTCTCCTGTTTTGTCACTTTCATATACTAGTGGGAATTTTTCATTATAGAACTTGGCTTGTATATTCCAACAATGGGCCTCCTCAAGTGCCCTAGGTCTTCGTGAGAAAGCAAGTTGGATGCACACCCACTTAGTTTCTTTTGTTGAGCTTTCATACATTTATAGCTCTAGTGCATCCGTTGCATGGCAATCCCTACTCCTTGCATTAACATCAATCGATGGGCATCTCCATAGCTCATTGATTAGCCTCGTTGATGTGAGACTTTCTCCTTTTTTGTCTTCTCGACATAACGCCCATCATCATATTCTATTCCACCCATAGTGCTATGTCCATGGCTCGCGCTCATATATTGCGTGAAAGTTTATAGGTTTGAGATAACTAAAGTATGAAACAATTGCTTGGCTTGTCATCGGGGTTGTGCATGATGAGAGCATTCTTGTGTGACGAAAATGGAGCATGACTAAACTATATGATTTTGTAGGGATGAACTTTCTTTGGCCATGCTATTTTGAGAGGACATAATTGCTTAGTTAGTATGCTTGAAGTATTATTATTTTTATATCAATATGAACTTTTATCTTGAATCTTTCGGATCTGAATATTCATACCACAATTAAGAAGAATTACATTGAAATTATGCCAAGTAGCACTCCGCATCAAAAATTATCTTTTTTATCATTTACCTACTCGAGGACGAGCAGGAATTAAGCTTGGGGATGCTTGATACGTCTCCAACGTATCTATAATTTTTGATTGCTCCATGCTATATTATCTACTGTTTTGGACAATATTGGGCTTTATTATCCACTTTTATATTATTTTTGGGACTAACCTATTAACCGGAGGCCCAGCCCAGAATTTTTGTTTTTGCCTATTTCAGAGTTTCGCAGAAAAAGAATATCAAATGGAGTCCAAACGGAATGAAACCTTCGGGAGCATGATTTTTGGAACGAACATGATCCAGGAGACTTGGACCCTACGTAAGAGAAGCTTCCAGGAGGCCACGAGGTAGGGGACGCGCCCACCCCCCCAGGGCGCGCCCTCCACCCTCGTGGGCCCCATGTTGCTCCACCGACGTACTTCTTCCTCCTATATACCTACGTACCCCCAAACGATCAGATACGGAGCCAAAAACCTAATTCCACCACGGCAACCTTCTGTACCCACGAGATCCCATCTTGGGGCCTGTTCCGGAGCTCCGCCTGAGGGGGCATCCATCACGGAGGGCTTCTACATCAACACCATAGCCTCTCCGATGAAGTGTGAGTAGTTTACCTCAGACCTTCGGGTCCATAGTTAGTAGCTAGATGGCTTCTTCTCTCTTTTTTGATCTCAATACAATGTTCTCCCCCTCTCTCGTGGAGATCTATTCGATGTAATCTTCTTTTTGCGGTGTGTTTGTTGAGACCGATGAATTGTGGGTTTATGATCAAGTTTATCTATGAACAATATTTGAATCTTCTCTGAATTCTTTTATGTATGATTGGTTATCTTTGCAAGTCTCTTTGAATTATCAGTTTGGTTTGGCCTACTAGATTGATCTTTCTTGCAATGGGAGAAGTGCTTAGCTTTGGGTTCAATCTTGCGGTGTCATTTCCTAGTGACAGTAGGGCAACAAGGCATGTATTGTATTGTTGCCATCGAGGATAACAAGATGGGGTTTTTATCATATTGCATGAATTTATCCCTCTACATCATGTCATCTTGCTTAAGGCGTTACTCTGTTTTCATGAACTTGATACTCTAGATGCATGCTGGATAGCGGTCGATGAGTGGAGTAATAGTAGTAGATGCAGGCAGGAGTCGGTCTACTTGTCTCGGATGTGATGCCTATATACATGATCATACCTAGATATTCTCATAACTATGCTCAATTATGTCAACTGCTCAATAGTAATTCGTTCACCCACCGTAAAATACTTATGCTCTTGAGAGAAGCCACTAGTGAAACCTATGGCCCCGGGGTCTATCTTCATCATATTAATCTTCCAACACTTAGTTATTGCCTTTGCTTTTTACTTTGCTTTTATTTTACTTTGCATCTTTATCACAAAAATACCAAAAATATTATCCTATCATATCAATCAGATCTCACTCTCGTAAGTGACCGTGAAGGGATTGACAACCCCTTATCGCGTTGGTTGCGAGGAGTTATTTGTTTTGTGTAGGTGCGAGGGACTCGCGCGTAGCCTCCTACTGGATTGATACCTTGGTTCTCAAAAACTGAGGGAAATACTTATGCTACTTTGCTGCATCACCCTTTCCTCTTCAAGGGAAAACCAACGCAGTGCTCAAGAGGTAGCACTCCCCGAAGGTGACAGGCAGGCGGACCTGCCCTATCGGTGTGGTGGAACCGTCGGTCACTCCTGAGAAAGGCTTGGTGGGCTGGAGCTGTTCATATGGCACTTGGAGGTTGTTGAACATGTCGATGGACAGGACGTTGAGCCCTGTGCCATCGTCGATGAGGGTCTTGGTGACTTGCACATTGCTGATGACTGGGGAGCACAGCATGGGGAGGGCGCCAGCGGTGGCTGCGCACTTGAGCTGATCTGCCGAGTTGAAAGTGATGGCACATTGGGACCACCTGAGCGGGCGCGTGGCCTCGGGCTTGGGGAGCACCGCGTTCACCTCGCGAGCGAACTGTTTGAAGATGCGCTGAGAGGCTGGGGCCTGAGCACCGCCCAAGATGCAGGTGATTGCACACGGCTCCTGGAAGCCCCCAGCCCCCTCGTCCTGGTGGTGGTCGTCGTTCCTTCTTGGTGGCGGCGGCGGGGGAAGACCGGTGTTGCCCTGGGGGCGATCCTCACGAGGCGGGTCCCTCCAGGCGCCCTCGCGAGGTTGGTCCTGCCAGCGGTCCTCACGAGGCCGGTCGCGCCACTCCTGGCGCGGGCCAGAGTCGTCCCAGCGTCCGCCTCCTCGTCCTCCTCCGCGGCCGTAGCCCCGGTCGTTGCGCTCGGGGCATCGACCGTAACGTCCTTCTCGTATGGCTCTGAGCTCTTGACAGTCGCTGGTGTTGTGGGTGTTCAGGTTGTGGAAGGCGCAGAATGGTCGGCTGTTCTTGGATGACTCGGGCTGATCTCTGCCCCGCTTGGTGTCGGGCTCCGCTGCGAGCACAGCTGCCTCCTTACGCTTCACATCCTTGGCCTTGGTCTTCTTCTCCTCCGCTCCTGCAGCTGGCAGCTCGAGGAGAGAAAGGCGCCCCTCCTCATCTCTTGCGCACTTGGTCGCCAGGATGAACAGCTCCTGAGATGTGCAGAGCTCCTCGTGGATGGCGAGCTCTTCCTTCATCTTGACGTCACGGACGCCGTCGGAAAACGCAGAGATGATGCCCTCGTCCGTGACCTTGGGGATCTTGAGGCGGGTGTTGTTGAAGCGCTGGATGTACTTCTGGAGGGTCTCTCATGGTTGTTGCTTGATGCGGCGCAGATCACCCACGGCCAGTGGGCGGTCGCGAGTGCCCTGGAAGTTGGCGACGAAGCGGTCGCGCATCTCGTCCCAGGAGGAGATTGAGCCGTGTTGCAGGTTCAGGAGCCAGGAGCGAGCCCCATCCTTGAGAGCCATGGGAAACCAGTTCGCCATGACCTTTTCGTCGCCGTTGGCCGCTTCGATGCTCAGCTCATAGAGCTGCAGGAACTCCGCGGGGTCGGCGGTACCGTCGTAGCGTGGAGGCAGATCCGGCTTGAACTTGCCTGCCCAGGCGACGCTACGCAGCTCGGGGGTGAAGGCGCGGCAGCCGGCCGTGGTTGCCAGGGCCCGCTTCGGAGGTGGAGCTTGGTCTTGACGAGGTCCGCGCTGCGCCGCTGTAGGCGGTGTGCGGTCTTGACGAGGTGGCGCGGGGAGCGCAGGTGCAGCTTCTCGCGGCCGCGGGGTTTCTTGGCAGCTTCTCTCTTCGCGCGCGGGCGCCGGGCGCGGCGGATCGCGCCGCGGAGCCGCACGCCTTGGTGCCAAGGCACCGTCTTGGGGCTGAGGTGGTGGAGGCACGCCATGAGCCCCATCGCCCGCGGCTGGTTGAGGGGGAGACAGAGAGTGGGACGGCGCCGGAGAGCCCCCTGCGGCGTGGACGAGCTCGGCGACGCGGTCGAGCCATTCCTCGTAGAGGTCGTCGATGGGGCGGTAGCGCAGGAGTTCGTTCACCGTGAGGAGCGCTGTCACAGCCCCAGATCAGCCCTTGTTTGACTTTGCTTGTTCCTCATGTCATCATGTTTTTTTTTCAAAGAAACTGATGTTGAAACCCTAGCACCAAATGCATTCAACTAGGTTCAAATAAACAATATTTTCAATGAACCCAAATGCCCTTTAGAAATGTTCATGATTTTTGATAAAGGTAAAAAACCTCTGCCAAAAATGATGCACCTATTTCTAGGCCATTCTGGATTTTTGAATTAAGTCTTATTGTATTTGACTTTTGGGCATTTAAATACTATAAATAATTTAAATGTTCAAATAATGTTGGAACTATTTTTGGGCCACTGAAATAATTCAGCAACTGTCCATGAATATTTTCAGGATTTTAGGAAATGCCTTGGTATTTTTCCTAAGCTCAAAACAGAGGCAAATAATTAGAAAACAAAAACAAATTAGAAAACAGAAGAGAGGGAGAGCTTACCTGGCCTCACCTGTGTAGCCACCAGAGGGGCCAGCCCACCACTGTAGCGGCCCAGCCCACCTCCTCCTCCCCTGTCGTCTTCCTCCCCCTGCCAGGAGGACGGCGCGTGCCCGACGCGCGCACGCACGCGCCCCGGCCACCTCCTGCTTCCGCCGCTTCTGGACGCCTCCACGAGTGCCACGGCACCTCCCCGACCCCCTCTCACTTCTCCCTCACTCGCTGCACTCCCTCCCCTCCCCTGTCTCTCTCCCCGCAGCACCACCGAACGGAGCCGTCGCCACCGTCGCCGTTGCCGTGGCCACCGCCACCACCTCGCCCCGCCGATGAGTCCACGAGCTCCGCCTCGACGCCTTGAAGCTCCCCCTCAACGCGAGCATCGCCGGACGCCCTGTCGCCTCGCCATCGACCCGTCGTCTCCGCGCACGGCCGTGCATCGCCGCCGCCAAATTCCGATGCCGTCCGTGCCTCCCCGAGCTCGCCGAGAACCTCTTCGTGACCGCGGTGAGCACTCGGTCATTTCCCCCCTAACCCTGCTCCCCGTTTGGTTGCCGCAGCCCCGTTCCCGAGTGCGCCCGAGCTCCGGCCGCCGCGGTCGAGCCCCTCGCCATCGCCTCCGGCCACCCCAGGCCCGACTGGCGCCACCGCCCGACGCGCGCTGGTCTGGGCTCTCGAACGAGCCCAGCCACGCTGCGAACGGGGCACCACAGCCCGTGCCCGAGTGCCCCGCCGCGTCTGCTGCCGCCGGCGGCTAAACGCCGGTTAGGTGACATGGCAGATTAGGTTAGCCACTAACCCCGTGGTTAGTTTAACCCAGTGACACTGACACCGGGCCCCACGACGGGTCAAAGCTGAGTCAACGCGGGGTTAAACCGGAGTTCAACACTGTCTCAATGACATGCGGGTCCCACCGTCAGGTTTGACCGTGGTTGACTGCTGACGTCGCTATGACACACTGCTGACATCATAAATACATTTGCTGGGATTTTCTTATTTAGAAATAATTCAGAAAATTCCAGAAAATGCCCTAACTTCTAAAATTCATAGAAATTCAACCGTAGCTCCAAATGAAATGATTTATATATGAAAAATTATCAGAAAAATCCAAAGAATCTGTTTATGGCATCCTCATGCATGTTTGAACAACTTACAGCCACTGTATATGACAATTTAAATAAATGGCATCTGAAATGTCTTATATGGAGTTTGAATTTGAACCTAAGGTTCAAACCAACTCCATTTAATATGTTGCTAGCTGCATTAGCTCAAAACACATTCATATTGCCATGTCATGATCATGCATCATATTGTGCATTGCATTGATTGTGTTTCCTCTCTGTTGCCGGTATTGTCCCCTCTCGATAGCCGTGTTTCCGACGATGAGTTCGATGACACTAATGAAGACTCAATGCTATCTTCGGAAGTGTCAGGCAAGCATAAACCCCTTGTTCATTCCGATACAATCCCACTCTCTCGCTCCTGCTCTCTTTACTGCATTAGGACAACAACGATTCAACTGTTACTTGTTGCGGTAGTTGAACCCCTTATCCTCTGCATGACCTGTCATTGCCACAGTAAATAGATGAAACCCACTAGCATGAGTAGGAGTTGTTTGAGCCCTGATGTGCCTACTCATTCATGCTTGTTTGTCATGCCTGCTATTGCTTAGAGTTGTGTCAGGTCTGATTCATCGGGGATGAATTGGAATGGTGATGAACATGTCCTACTGTGTGTGAGCTAAGTGTGTGAACACGATTTGGTAAAGGTAGCGGTGAGAGGCCATGTAGGAGTACATGGTGGGTTGTCTCATTGCAGCCGTCCTCAGGAACTGAGTTCTGTGTTTGTGATCCATGATACAGTTACTACCACGCATTGGGCCCGAAACCAATGGACCCTCTCGGCTTCTTAATCACCCTTGTCCTCTGTCCAGGAGTTGCAAGTAGTTTCTGGTGTTTGTAGTATGCTGGAGGCCGTGGGCAGCGCTGACCGGAGGGGTGGGCTGTGATGCGGTAGGCACGTCGCCGGGCATGCCGGGCGCCCGTTTGGTGTCTCGGAACCCTGCACACATCGTTCGGGGCCGTATGTGGAAACCTCGGCCGGACTCCCTGCGGATGGAACCTGAATAGGCGCTAAACCTGGACTAGAGACTTGAGTGTTTAGGTAGGCTGTGGCCGACACCCTCGCTGGGCCTCCGCTTGAAGGTTGCCGAGTACATGTCGTGTAAACGGCGGTAAGTGGTGAGAGCGTGTGTGTCGAAGTACACCCCTGCAGGGTTAACATCATCTATTCGAATAGCCGTGTCCGCGGTAAAGGACTTCTGGGTTGCCTATAACAGTTCATAGACAAGTGAAAGTGGATACTCTAAAATGCGCAAGATAAGCGTGAGTGCTATGGATGGCGTTCTCGTAGGGAGACGGGAGCGGATCCATAGTGGTGTATTGGTATGGTGAATTTGTGGACTCGTGTGCGCCACCTCAAAAGAGTTACTTGCAGTCGTAGTTCAGGATAGCCACCGAGTCAAAGCTGGCTTGCTGCAGTCAAACTCCACCACCCCCCTTTTGTTGATACCGATGCATATGTAGCTAGTTCTGATGTAAGTCTTGCTGGGTACATTTGTACTCACGTTTGCCTATTTTATGTTTTTGCAGAGAGACTTCAGTCTCGCTAGTAGTACCGCTTGGACTTCGACGTTTAGCTTGTTACCTCAGCTACGATCTTGTGCCCTCGGCAGGATCTGGTAGATAGTCGGGCTTCTCAGCCTTTTCATTTGTAGATGTCTGTACTCAGACATGTTAAGCTTCCGCATGTGTTTGACTTGTATGCTTTGAATGTTGGGTCATGAGACCCATGTTTGTAATATCTGGCTCTTCGGAGCCTAATGAATAAATACTCTGAGTCGTAGAGTCTTGTTGTGATGCCATGTTGTATTTGCACATATCGAGCATATTGTGTGTATGATTGAAATGCTTGGTATGTGTGGGATCCGACAATCTAGTTGTCTATCCTTAGCAGCCTCTCTTATGGGGAAATGTAGTCTAGTGCCTCCTTGAGCCATAGTAGTCCTGCTAGCCCAGCACTACTGCTCTGGACACTTGACTGGCCAGCATGTGCTTCATATCGTTCCGGTGTCTGTCCCTTCGGGGAAATGTCACGCGGTGACATCCGGAGTCCTGCCTAGCCTGCTACAGCCCGGGTTCCCGGAGTCCTGTTAGCCCAGCGCTACAGCCCAGATTCGCACGCTGCTGACCGACACGTTCGATGTTGATTCATGTATGCCTGTCCCCATATGTTAGTGCCGCTTTGGGTTCACGACTAGCCATGTCGGCCCGGGTTCTCTGTCATATGGATACTAGCGACATTATCATATACGTGAGCCAAAAGGCGCAAACGGTCCCGGGCCATGGTAAGGCGACACCCGTGGGAATACCGTGCGTGAGGCCGCAAGGTGATATGAGGTGTTACAGGCTAGATCGGTGTGACTTAGAATCGGGGTCCCGACAAGCGCGGCCCGTGCCTCCATAGGAGCGTGGTGCGCATGAGATGAAGAACCGGCAGGGGTCAGAGATGGAGTAGCGGTGCGGCCGTCCTGCCGCAGCGAGGACGCCTGCTGCTCGTTCCCCGCCTGGCCGGTGGCAGCGTTGGCGGCGGGAGACGGAGAACGATGAGGTGGCCCACCAATGGGAGCCGTCTGAGTGGCACGGGTGGTGAGGGCAGCCCGACGCTCAGCTTGAGCACGGCGACCGTCCGCCATGGAGACGACAGAGCGATGGAGCGACGAACTGACGGAAGGGAAGCTACGGCGCACCCCTACCTGGCGCGCCAAATGTCGGATGTGGGGTTCCGGCGAACCCTTAAGGTTCGAACACTGGGGTGCGCGCAAAGTCTTTCCCTCCTAGCGATCTACGCCCTAGCTCGCTAAGATCTCGCGGACGAACTCGACGAACTCGCAACTCAGAAAGACACGGGGTTTATGCTGGTTCGGGCCACCGGTGTGGTGTAATACCCTACTCCAGTTTGGTGGTGGTGGATTGCCTCTTGGGCTGATGATGAACAGTACAAGGGAAGAACAGCCTCCTGAGGATGAGGCGTTCTTGTTTGTAGGATCTCGATCGGATTGGATCAAGCTCAGATCAGATGCCTCTACTATGGTGGCTAGCTCTACTTATATAGGCCCTGGTCCTCTTCCCAAATATCGAGCGGGAAGGGAGCCAACAACGGCGGGCAAATTTGAAGGGGGACAGCTAGTACAAGCTATCCTAACAAAAGCGGTCTTCGCCTACGAAAAGCTCTGGTGGTGACGCCGTCTTGGGCTCCACGGTGACCTCCGCCTTGCCGTCCTTCTGGTCTTGGTCTCGTTGCACCAATATAGCAACCTTTGCCTGATGCCTCGGTACTGTTCGCCTGCGATGGCCTCCTTAGCACCAAAGAGGAAACAAGGACGCTGCGTGCGCTGGCGCCCACCTGGTGTCGTGCGTCATGGCTTACGTCACAAGGGCCTCGTGAGGTTTTGCCCCGCCTTGATATCTCCGCTCCTCGTGAGCCTGCGTGGCTCGGCCACTCCAGAGGAGGTCTTGCGTCGTCCACCTCACGAGGCTTGGAACCTCGCGAGGGTCTTGGATGCCTTGTTGATGAAGATGGGATGTACGGCCTGCTGGCTTAGCCACGCTGTGGGCCGCAGGCAGGCAAGTCTGGGGACCCCCGTTCCAAGAACGCCGACACCCTCGGGTACCGCGATGCGAGGCGCTGGGTCATGGCCAACGGTGCCTGCGACCAGGGCTCGGAATCCCCTAACTAACAAATTTTTGCAGTTCCTAAACGCCTCGCCAGGTACTGAGGAATGCGCGCCTCATGAGGCGGAAACTACTTGAAGCACGTCAAGCTAAGTCCTTCCTGCGTGCCTATATAAGACATTGATATTGCGACGCAACACGGGAACGATAAACATAGCATAACAACTTGGTAATCATAGTTTGTTGCACGCCCCTACGGGGCCCCATACTCGTCTCTCTCTTAATGCGGGAAGAAAAGGAAGAACAAAACAAAAGCGACGCGTGCCTCTGTAGCGGCTCGCGAGGCCGGACCCGTGGCGCTCTCCTAAGCTCAGTCGGACCCTTCCTCGTGCTTCACTGAGGCGCGACGACGAGACGACCCGCTGCCACCTTCGAAGCGAGCGCGGCGGCTGGTCGTAGCCGCCACCGTTGGAGCTGTTGCCGGAGGGAGAGCCGCCGTAGCTGGGCGCGAGGTCGTCCTCGCCCTCATCTCGACCGTCGCCAAGGCCAAGCACCTCGTCGCCGTCATTGTCCTCGGGGCAGCACCCGACGCGGCGACCATCTTCTCCGAACACCCTCACGTAGAGGGTCGCGTTGCCATTGTACTTGAAGTGGAGGGTGCACCGCCCGCCCAGGCCACGCGCGCGGGCAAACGTCTGCCAGCCGCGGGCCAGAGCCACATTGCCAGCAACGAAGACCTCGACCGCGACCCATGAAGCCTTGCCGCAGCAGCCGTCCGCCTGCAGCCATAGCCCGCCTGGACCTGCGGCCGGCAACTCGCCTGCGAAGAACGACAAACTCTGGCAGCACCTCCGCTGAGTGAAAGCATGGCTGAGGAGGTCGTGCGACCATGGCACGCCTCCCCTCATTGACGGGGCTGCCACGATCTGGACGAGCCTCACCCCGAGAAGAGGCACCACCGCGGCAGCGAGGAGCTGCGGCGGGGGTCGCGGCGTGCTTGCGGGGACGGTCGCGCCCACGCTTGGGCGGCGGGGAACCGGGCCCCTCTCAGCGAGCCTTCCCCTTCTCCATGGCCGAGAACCTCTTCGTAGGCGCCATGGGGGTCGCCGCTAGCTATGGATCAAGGAAGAAGAAGTGGGCGGAGCAAGAAGAGATGAGCAACGGGGGCTCTGCCCCCCTCCTCATTTATAGCAGGAGAAGGCCAACCGGCGATCCCCACGATCGCAGGTAATGATGATATTTCTCTGCATGCAGCAGGGACTCGTCAAGTCGGGCAGTTGCCGAGGCAGCGTGTGGAAGCGGAGACGCCCATGTCCAATCAATTGCCACGCGTCGATCAAGGCCGCAGGCTGTTGGGGCCCTCGGTGCTCCGCACTTGCCCTTTGGCTTCGCCTCGAAGCCAAGTCCGAGCGCGCCTTGGCTCGGGGGCTACTGTCAGTGTCCTGGGAACGGCGGTCCCCAGACTTGCCTGCCTGCTGCCCATGGCGTGGCTCCGCCAGTGGCCCCGTACGGCCCATCTTCACCAACAAACACTCAAGACCCTCGCGAGGGGCCAAGCCTCGTGAGGCGGACGACACAAGACCTCCTCAGGAGCGGCCTCACTAGGCTGGCTCGTGAGGGGCGGAGAGATCAGGGCAAGGGACACCTCGCGAGGTTCAAGTGATGCAAGCCATGACGATTGGAGCCAGGCAGGCGCCAGGCGGGCGCCAGCGCGCACAGTGTCCTCGTTTCCTCTTTGGTGCTAAAGGGGCAAGCACAGGCGAGGAGTCCCGAGGCATCAGGCAAAGGTTTCCATATCGGTGCAACGAGACCAAGACCAGCAGGACGGCAGGACGGAGGTCACCGTGGAGCCCAAGACGGCGTCACCACCAGAGCCTTTGGCAGGCGAAGACCACCTTTAGTCAGGATAGCTTGTACTAGCTGTCCCCCTTCAAACTGGTCGTTATGGCATCCCTTCCCGCTCAATTTTTGGGAAGAGGACCAAGGCCTCTATAAATAGGACTAGCCACCACAGTAGGAGGCAACGGATTCAGATCATCCTCACCCACACAAGTTCATCAAGCACAAGTACACCTCCCCTAAGGAGGCTATTCTTCCCTTGTACTGTTCATCCTCAGCCCAAGAGGCAATCCACCACCACCACACTGGAGTAGGGTATTACACCACAATGGTGGCCCAAACTAGTATAAATCTCGTGTCTCTTGTGTTGCGGGTTCGTCGAGCTAGGCTTTGAGATCGCGGTGAGGCTGAGGGCGTGATTAGGTAGGGGGAGATCTTCGTGCGCACCCCAGTGTTCGAACCTCAAGGGTTTTGCCGGAACCCGAAATCCGACAGCGACGGATGCTGGTCAGATGGTCTTTGCGGTCGAAGGTGATCGGGCATGCCTACCATGGGTTAAATTTTGGGGCTACAGGTTCTACGATGTAGACGTCCCGAAGTGCACGTTTCCACTCCTTCTTGGTATATGGGTGGCATAGATCATGTTCACCGTTTTTACCTCGGGAGGGAATATTTTCTGGCCTCCATTGCTCGACCTATGAGTTTCTTTGTCGTCCTCACTGCGGGGGCTTTTGCTTGCATCCTCGGCTGTGATCTTGCCGGCCTATTTGATCGCCCGGCAGTTACGGTTGGTGTGGTTGGCAGGTTTGTCAGATGTGTCGTGGATCTAGCAGGGTCTGTCCAGAATTGTATCCAATTTGGTGGGTCCATCCTGGTTCCCCTTAGAGGGTTTCTTCCGCGGTCCTATTTTGGAGTTGCGGAATCTGGCATTCACTGTCGTGTCTTCGGCTTTGCCATCATTGTGGCGATGCTTGTTTATGTTGCACCGTGGTTTTCCATTACCGTCCTGGACCTCCAAGGTGCCGGGGTCTTCTCGGTTGGTGCTTCTACGATCCAACCAACTATCTTCCCCCATGCTAAAGCGGGTCATGAGAGAGGTAAGTGTCACCATCGTCTTCAGCTTATCCTGGCCGAGCTGGCGCGCTAGCCATTTGTCCCAGATGTTGTGCCTGAATGCAGCTATTGCTTCTGCATCCAGACAGTCGACGATTTGATTCTTCTTGGTCAGAAACCGATTCCAAAATTGTCGGGCTGATTCTCCGGGCTGTTGGACCACGTGGCTCAGGTCATCGGCATCCGGAGGCCGGACATAAGTTCCTTGAAAGTTAGCTCGGAAAGCATCCTCGAGCTCTTCCCAACTCCCTATAGAGTTTTCAGGGAGGCTATTTAGCCAATCCCAGGCTGGTCCTTTGAGCTTTAATGGCAAATATTTTATAGCGTGGAGGTCGTCCCCTCGAGCTATATGGATGTGGAGAAGAAAGTCTTCTATCCACACGGCCGGGTCTGTAGTCCCGTCATATTGTTCGATGTTTACGGGTTTAAACCCTTCAGGGAGCTGATGCCACATTACCTCGTTGGTGAAGCACATCAGGTGAGCGGCGCCCCTAACCCGGGCTACGTCACGCCGTAGATCGGCGGCTGTATCGGCCCGATGCTGCTCCCGAATTCTATCGTTTCAATCATGCCATGATTGGTATCCGTCCCGTCCAGCCGGGGCGTAATCCCGAGATCCGTAAATGGATCATGTATGTCCTGCTCTGATAGCGAGGTCATGACGGAGATCATATTGATATTCTGGCTGTGCTGCCTCCTTGGCTTTACGGCGAGGGGGAGCAGTTGGGTATTCGGCTTCTCCAGCCGGCCTACCCCTTCCTTGAGGGGGGCGGTTGGGCTGGTCAGCATGTGTATATCTTGGTGGTGCGGACGCAAGGGCCTCGTCGTCGAATTGTGGCAGCAACTTCCGCTTTGGGTAGCTTTTAGTCTGCTGTTGGTAGTCGTGCCCTTCTTCGGCTGCCATGACTTTTGTCCATCTATCATTGAGGGTATTTTGTTCGGCCTTCAGCTGCTGCTTCTTCATTAGACTCCATGCTGTGGTTATGAGCTGTTGCTTGAACTGCTCCTGGTCCAATGGATCTTCTGGAACGATAAAATCTTTAGCTCCGAGGATGACCTCCTCCTCGGAGAGAGGCATATAGTAGTTATCCTTAGAATCATTGGGGTCCTCGGGGTTATGCTGACCCCCATGCCCCTCTGAGTCATCAAGTTGGTGCTCGGGGGCAGGGTTACCGAGGTCTTCAGCATTGTCTGGATTGTCATCCTCTCCGGTGCTAGTGTTGCTTTCCTTGCCTCGACACCCTTTGGATCGTCGGTGTTGTTTACAGTGTTTGGGGGGCTCCTCGCTAGGCTTGTTACTCTCTCTTCTGGGGGTGCCATCCCCATTGTTAGCGCCATCGCTGTCGTCCTTGGGGGTGTCCACCATGTATACGTCATAGGTGGAGGTGTGATACGTCCATTTTGCATCATACTTTTATGTTGATATTTATTGCATTATGGGCTGTTATTACACATTATATCACAATACTTATGCATTTTCTCTCTTATTTTATAAGGTTTACATGAAGAGGCAGAATGCCGGAAGCTGGAATTCTGGACTGGAAAAGGAGCAAATATTAGAGACCTATTCTGCACAACTCCAAAAGTCCTGAAACTTCACGGAGCATGTTTTTGAAATATATAAAAAATATTGGGTGAAGAAAGTACCAGAGGGGGGCCACCAGCCAGCCACAAGGGTGGAGGGCGCACCCTACCCCCAGGGCGCCCCCCCGGCCTTGTGGGCCCCTGGCAGGCCTCCGGTGCCCATCTTCTTCTATATTGTGTCTTTTAACCTGGCAAAATTTCAGAAGGAAGCTTTCGGGACGAAGCGCCGCCGTCTCGAGGCAGAACCTGGGCAGAACCAATCTAGGGCTCCAGCGGAGCTATTCTGCCGGGGAAACATCCCTCCAGGAGGGGAAAATCATCGCCATCGTCATCACCAACGATTCTCTCATCGAGAGGGGGTCAATCTCCATCAACATCTTCACCAGCACCATCTCCTCTCAAACCCTAGTTCATCTCTTGTATTCGATCTTGGTCCCAAAACCTCATATTGGTACCCGTGGGTTGCTAGTAGTGTTGATTACTCCTTGTAGTTGACGCTAGTTGGTTTATTCGGTGGAAGATTATATTTTTAGATCCTTAATTATAATTAATACTCCTCTGATCTTGATTATGAATATGCTTTGTGAGTAGTTACATTTGACATGGGAGAAGTCTTGTTATAAGTAATCATGTGAATTTGGTATTCGTTCGATATTTTGATGAGATGTATGTTGTCTTTCTTCTAGTGGTGTTATGTGAACGTCGACTACATGACACTTCACCATTATTTGGGCCTAGGGGAAGGCATTGGGAAGTAATAAGTAGATGATGGGTTGCTAGAGTGACAGAAGCTTAAACCCTAGTTTATGTGTTGCTTTGTAAGGGGCTCATTTGGATCCATATGTTTCATGCAATGGTTAGGTTTACCTTAATTCTTCTTTCGTAGTTGCGGATGCTTGTGAGAGGGGTTAATCATAAGTAGGAGGCATGTCCAAGTAAGGGCAGCACCCAAGCACCGGTCCACCCACATATCAAATTATCAAAGTAACGAATGTGAATCATATGAGCATGATGAAAACTAACTTGACAATAATTCCCATGTGTCCTCGGGAGCACTTTGCTTTATACAAGAGTTCATCCAGGCTTGTCCTTTGCTACAAAAAGGATTGGGCCACCTTGCTGCACCTTGTTTACTTTTATTACGTGTTACCCGTTACGATTTGTCTTATCACAAAACTATCTGTTACCGATAATTTCAGTGCTTGCAGAGAATACCTTGCTGAAAACCACTTGTCATTTCCTTCTGCTCCTCGTTGGGTTTGACACTCTTACTTATCGAAAGGACTACGATAGACACCCTATACTTGTGGGTCATCAACACTCTTTTCTGGAGTCGTTGCTGTCGGCGTTCTGGGAACGGGGGTCGCCAGACTTGCCTGCCTGCGGCCCACAGCGTGGCCAGGCAGCGTGCCGTACGGCCCATCTTCATCAACAAGACGCCCAAGACCCTCGCGAGGGTCCAAGACTCGCGAGGCGGACGACGCAAGACCTCCTCTGGAGTGGCCTAGCCAGGCAGGCTCACGAGGAGCGGAGATATCAAGGCAAGGCAAACCTCACGAGGCTCTCGTGACGTGAGCCATGACGAACGGTACCAGGCGGGTGCCAGGCGGGCGCCGGTGCGCGCAGCGTCCTTATTTCCTCTTTGGTGCTAAGGGGGCCAGCGCAGGCGAAGAGTACCGAGGCATCAGGCAAAGGTTGCCATATTAGTGCAACGAGACCAGGACCAGGAGGACAGCCAGGTGGAGGTCATCGTGGAGCCCAAGACGGCGTCACCCCAGGGCTTTTCGCAGGCGAAGACCGCTTTTGTCAGGATAGCTTGTACTAGCTGTCCCCCTTCAAATTTGCCCGCCGTTGTTGGCTCCCTTCCCGCTCGATATTTGGGAAGAGGACCAGGGCCAATATAAGTAGAGCTAGCCACCACAGTAGAGGCAGGTTGAACTGGACGAATCCTCACGCCACAAGTTCACAAGCACAAGAACACCTCAACCTCAGGAGGCTGTTCTTCCCTTGTACTGTTCATCATCGGCCCAAGAGGCAATCCACCACCACCACACTGGAGTAGGGTATTACACCACAACGGTGGCCCGAACCAGTATAAACCTCGTGTCTTTCTGTGTTGTGAGTTCGACGAGTTCATCCGCAATATATTAGCGAGCTAGAGCGTAGATCGGTAGGAGGGAGAGACTTCGCGCGCACCCCAGTGTTCAAACCTTAAGAGTTTGCCGGAACCCCACATCCGACATTTGGCGCGCCAGGTAGGGGTGCGCCGGAGCTTCTTCTCTGCCAGCCAGCTCGCCGACGCTCCCCAGCCATGATGTCTGGCGATTCAAGGGCCGGCTCCGACCGCTGGGCAGCCTGGCCAGCCCGGGCAGCGCCGCCTGCCCATGAAGGTCTCGACCCTGCACTCCAAGCGATACGGGCGCCGCCAAACCCCGCCGGGCGCGGGCAGCGCGGCCAGGCGTCATCCACCCTCACCCCACGACAGGCACGGGCCGCGGCAAGAGCAGCAAGCCATGCCGCAGCAACGGCGCAGCACTCACGGCGGGAGCAAGCAAACATGCGGGCAGCGCTCACCGTGGCAAGGGAGCTGCTGCGGTGCAGGCTGATAGAAAGCGGCCGGGATACACTGCTAGAACGTGTTGCCGAGCTGCTGGATGCAGCGGCGTCGGGAGCGCCGCCCTTCTGCTATCGGCTTCCTCCCGAGGCTACTGCAGGGCCGCGCGGCGAACCTCACCACATCCGCACGCCATCGACTACGCCCGGGGGCTCCAACTCCCCCATGCCACCCTCGACAAGCACGAGCGTAAGCGCCGCGCCCCATGGTCCCGGCCGGATGCCGTATTGTCATCCCCAGGACGGCATCATGGGCGGAGCAACATGGAGCGTGGGGCACCACGGCGAGGTGTTCGGGGTGACGGCCCCGGAGGCCTACGTGTCCCGCATGGTGGACCAAGGGTACGCACCAGAGGACGACATCGGCTCATTCGCTGGAGAAGAGGGGGGAGAGGGGGCGCTAGTAGTCGAAGCCTTCCAAGAACCAACGGAGAACCACAACGATCGCGCCGGCAGCGGCAACTACAGGGTACCGCTAGTCTCTCAAGAACAGGCTTATGCTAACCATGGACTACAGATGAATCAGGTTGCAGCGTCGATCGATGACCCAGGCACGACGGCACCAGTTCCAGCAAGGGAGACACGCTGGGGGCCACTGGGAGAAAGCCAGGAGCAAGGCTCCACCCCGCGGTGCACGACGCCTGGCGACACCCGGAGGTAGGCCCTCTGCCGGGGAGGCCTCGCCAACCTTTCCCCCGGCAGAGGACCTGTGGTCGCCGAGGGAACCGCTGGCGTCCTCTTTCCCTCCTCTGTGTCGTCCTGGTGACCGGTCGGCTCAGAGAAGGTCAAGAGTGACGCAAGGCGGGGCCCTCGTCAGGCGATATGAAGCAAGGCCGGTACCTGTGAAGAAGGCCCAGTGCCTGTGAAGCTCGCCGCCCGTGACACTCTCACGTAATAATGAGTTGGGGCTGTACACGCCCCGAAGTCTCAGGGGTGACGGCCTCAAGCTCTGGGGCTCCCTCCCACGCCTAGTGGCAGCACTTAGCTCCGCGCTGGTGACAAGAATTGAAGACCAAAAGACTAGACTAGGTGCCGGACGCGGCCTTTTGCTTTGGATTTCTCTTTTTGTAGCTTTGCTTTCTGGATCTGGATTTGAGTTGAAGATGAGTTTTTATCGATGCGCGTGGGGGGAGCCTTTTCTCGTTTGAGCAATTTCTTGCCTTCTGGATAACGTTTTGTCTGGGACTCATGTCCGTCGCCTTTCCCTTACGAGCTCCTCGCGAGTGGGACTGCGCGAAGCACGCGCGCGCCGAGCGCGCGCTACAACTGGTTCTCACCTCTCATAGGGCCCCTTCCGACGGGGCGAAGAGCTCCGTAAGGTCCTCAAGAACTCGACACATCGCAGCCCAGCTCAAAGCTGGCGCTGACTAAGGACCAAGACAGAAAACTCGCATCAGGATTCACAAGTTCACGAGGACACAGACTCACATCGCATGGAAAAGTAAAAACTGCAATTTGCTTACATGAGGGGCCCCCCTCTCAAAATTCTCTTACAAGTTTCCAAGGGCCACGCCCGAGTTTGTGCGCAGGAATAAATGACAGGAGAACAAGGGATCAGCTAGAAATGTCGCTCGCTACGTCACCCGCAGACGCGTCACTCGCGTCGTCGTCGTCTTCATCGGCATCGTCGCCGCCATCGGCGACGCCCCCGTCGCCATCGTCGACCACGTCGCCTTCATCTGCGACGACCATCATCGCATCATCCTCCAAAGCGAAGGCCCTGACCAACACGTCCAGCTGGTCCTCAACCCAGCGTGCTAGGTCTCCCCGGACAGCCGTGGGTACGGGGCGATGGCGGCGTCAAAGTCAAAGTTGGGGTCGGCATTCAGGAGGTGGCTAAAGACACGGGAGAAAGCGCACTCGAGCAGGCCACGCCCCCTTTCCTCCACAAGCTGGCGAGCTCTGGCAGATCGAGCCTCCAGGCGCGTCACCACCTCGGTGAAGAAGGTCAGGTGGCTGGCATAGTCATTTGAGTGAGGGTTCGGCGCCTCCACGTCGCAAATATGGCCGAGGGCGATATTGGCCCTGTTTCGGAGATCCTGAAGCATGGGGGCATGCTCGCGCTCCAGCGTTCGACGTTGGAGCACCTCCTCCGTGTTCTGCCTCACGACGACTCTGCGTCATCAACCCGCCTCCGTAGGGAACGCAGCTCGGCGCGGGTGGAGGCCAAGTCCGGCTGCGCCGTGACCAAGGCAGCGGCCGTGGCTTCCGCGCGCCTCTCAGCCTCGTTCAACCTGGGCCTGAGGGCAGCGGCCCTGCCCTCATCCTCCACGCCCGCGAGCTTCAGCTTCAGGTCATACCTGCCCTCCAGGTCCGTGCGAACCTCGGCCACCCGGCGGTTCACCTCCTCCTCAACTCCAGCCTCGCGAGCCCCAACAGCGTCTTCTGCTTGGGCAACTTGACGCTCCCTCGTCTCCAGTTGCTCGAGCTCGCGGTTACGCTCCATGGCCTCCAGGGCCAACGCCTCCTCATGCTTCTGGACCTCCTCATCCTCCGCGGGCGTCCCCCTCAGCGACGCAAGAGCGGCCCTGCGCGCCTCCACCTGCTGCTCAGGAGACGCGCTCTAGGCCTGGAGCTCCCACGCGCGCTTCTCCGCAGCCTCGCGGCGACGATCAGCCTCGCGAGCCTCTTCCAAGGCTCGTGAGCGGGCATCGTAGGAAACCTTGAGAGACGCCTCAGCCTTCGCGTTCTCAAGGTCACGCTGATAGCGGCCGAGGTTGATGGCCACCTTCAGCTTGCGCCGCTCCTCCGCCAGCCGGAGACCTTCAGCCTCAAGACGCGAATCGACACTCGCGAGCTCTCCACCAAGCCAGCTCATTGCGTTCATCGCCTCCTGGAAGAGCTCATGGCAAACCACGCTCCGCCCGCGCTCGAGCTCGAACGCCCGGCCTTCTTCGTCCTCCACCTCGGGGGCTGCGGGCGGGGCGTCAAGCGGCGCGCCACCCCTCGGCAGGGGGCTGGGGGCTGGCGCCACACCCGACACCAGCCCGTCCTCGCGAGGAGCCCAAGCCTGCCGGGGCTCGCTGCTCGAAGAGGAGACGAGGATCGAAGTCAAAAAGTTGCAGTCAAAAATCAGAGGAGGAGTCTTGGGCACGCCTGCCAAGCTCCACGCCAGACCAAGGGGGAGGAGTGACGAGGCCGCGGGTTCAACGCGCCAGGAAGGCAAGAGTGCCCCTTCAACCAACCCTGCTCTAGGGGCAACCAGCGAACTCGGAGGGCTCGAGGCTGGCGAAAGAGTTAAGGAAGAAGGAGGCCGTTTCTCAGGAGATTCAGCAGCCTCAGTGGAAGGAGCCTTGAAAGACTGATGTCAGAAGAAGAAAGCAACACACAGGGAGCCACAGCGGTACGATACTACACGTCAATGGCAATGTACTTCCTCCGCTTTAGCGGTCCAAAGATGTTGCTGCCGCTGGGAGATCCTTTCCTCTTGTGAAGCTCCTCAAAGTCCACACAAAGACGACCGAAACGCTGGACGTGACGGCCGGTGCGCAGCGGGGCCGAAGATGAGCTCGGAAGAATATCTTCAGGGGTGCCCGGTTGCGGCGAACAGCCGGGCACCGTTTCACCACGACCTCCCGAGGCTCATGGAGCCTTGGCCGCGGGAGCCGCATGCAGTGTCTCCTCAGCAACCGACCCCCCAGGAGGGGAGTGGTAGGCTCCTGAAGACAATGCCCCAGGATCACCACTCGGCACGTGCTCCTCAGCACTCGAGCCGCTGGCCTCCGCCTGGGCTCGCCCACCTGCACCGTCACTTGGGGCGAGCTCAGCATCAGGGACAAGGAAGGGAAACACGATGACAGGGTTCTCAAGAGGCCCCTCCAGGCTGATCGGCTGCGGCCCCCATTCATCGAAGAGAGGCATGTCCTTCACAAATTCATCCTTATTCTTGCAGCGGTACAACAAACAGTTCTTCCCAGGCAGTTCAGCCGGCAGAAAGACACCCGTCAGGACCTTGAGCACTGTTCGCCACGTCCCGAGGAGGAGCCCGGACTCCTGAGACCTCATGTGATCCTGGCTGCTGAGCAAGGTCCACATTGGGCGAGAATGGCGTTGAAGCGGAGCGACCCGGCGTTGGGCGAATTCCTTCACCGCCATCGGTGCAGTTACACCGCGATCCTTCAGCAACGTCAACCTGAGCCAGACGCGGGCAAGGCCGGGGCTCGCGAGCCACTGATGGCTCCAGCCAGAGTTAGGAACAGCGGGCCCCGACGGAGCCTGAAGCAGAGGACTGACTACACCGGCATCGATGAACACCCATCGTATCCGAAATTCACTCGTGGATGGAGGGAGCTCGAAATCGATCCCCTCACCCGCCGTCGCAGCCACGGCCTGCAAGCTCACGCACCCCGAGCATTGCTGAGGGTCGGCCAGATGCAATGAGAAGAAGTGACGGAGGAGAGCCACTGAAGGAGCGATGCCCACCATGGCCTCGCACACGAAGGCGAAGACAGCAAGAAGAGTCACAGACTAAGGGTCGAGATGCAGCATGTGGATCTGATATGCTCAAGCACATCATTGAAGAAGGCGGAGAAAGGTGGAATCAGGCCAGTCCAGAGGGCATCTATGAAGATTGGGACCTCGGTGGCCGTCTGAGCCGTGCGAGTGCGAGACGCGGGCCAAGCCACCGTCTCCCCCCCCCCCACTCATTGAAGCTGGAAGCAAGCATCGGGTGCACCTTGTCCATGGCCTCGTTGTTGAGCACCCGAGACCGGCCGAGCGCCGGTGCAAAGGACGGAGGCACAGCTGGAAGAGACAGAGAACTCTTCCCCTTCTCAGCTTGTTTAGGCGCCATGGTGATGGAGCAGGCGGAGCGCGAGTCAGATTGGAGAAGAGAAGCAGAGCCACAAGGAAGCAGGGGAATTGGGGAAGCAGGGCGCAGGAGGCGGAGGAATAACTGTGTAGGCCGCAGGGGCCGCATAGCCAGGCGGATTCAAAGGCAGCATGGGGAAGCGGAGACGCCCACGTCCAATCAACCGCCATGTGTCAACCGAGGCTGCAGGATTTTGGGGCCCGCGGTGCTCCGAACTTGACCCTTGGCTTCGCCGCGAAGCCAAGCCCGAGCGCACCTTGGGCCCGGGGGCTACTGTCGGCGTTCTGGGAACGGGGGTCCCCAGACTTGCCTGCCTGCGGCCCACATCGTGGCCAGGCAGCGGGCCGTACGGCCCATCTTCATCAACAAGACACCCAAGACCCTCGCGAGGGTCCAAGCCTCGCGAGGCAGACGATGCAAGACCTCCTCTTGAGTGGCCTAGCCAGGCAGGCTCGCGAGCAGCGGAGATATCAAGGCAAGGCAAACCTCACGAGGCTCTCGTGACATGAGCCATGACGAACGGTACCAGGCGGTGCCAGGCGGGCGCCGGTGCGCGCAGCGTCCTTATTTCCTCTTTGGTGCTAAGGAGGCCAGCGCAGGCGAATAGTACCGAGGCATCAGGCAAAGGTTGCCATATTGGTGCAACGAGACCAAGACCAGGAGGACGGCCAGGCGGAGGTCATCGTGGAGCCCAAGACGGCGTCACCCAGGGCTTTTCGCAGGCGAAGACCGCTTTTGTCAGGATAGCTTGTACTAGCTGTCCCCCTTCAAATTTGCCCGCCGTTGTTGGCTCCCTTCCCGCTCGATATTTGGGAAGAGGACCAGGGCCAATATAAGTAGAGCTAGCCACCACAGTAGAGGCAGGTTGAACTGGATGAATCCTCACGCCACAAGTTCACAAGCACAAGAACACCTCAACCTCAGGAGGCTGTTCTTCCCTTGTACTGTTCATCATCAGCCCAAGAGGCAATCCACCACCACCACACTGGAGTAGGGTATTACACCACAACGGTGGCCCGAACCAGTATAAACCTCGTGTCTTTCTGTGTTGTGAGTTCGACGAGTTCATCCGCAAGATCTTAGCGAGCTAGAGCGTAGATCGGTAGGAGGGAGAGACTTCCCGCGCACCCCAGTGTTCGAACCTTAAGGGTTTGCCGGAACCCCACATCCGACAGTTGCCAGGGAGTGAACCGCCTTTGGTAAGTGGAATTTGGTAAGGAAACATTTATATAGTGTGCTGAAATTTACTGTCACTTGTTACTATGGAAAATAATCCTTTGAGGGGCTTGTTTAGGGTATCTTCACCTCGACCAGAAGAGCAAAGGGTTGCTCCTCAACCTACTGCACCTACTGAAAATATTTATTATGAAATTCCTTCGGGTATGATAGAGAAACTTCTAGCTAATACTTATGCAGGAGATGGAACATTAAATCCCGATATGCACCCAATTTATGTGGATGAAGTTCGTGGATTATTTAAGCTGGCAGGTATGCCCGAGGGTGTTGTCAAGAAGAAGGCCTTCCCTTTATCTTCGAAGGGAAAGGCATTGACATGGTATAGGCTATTGGATGATATTGGATCATGGAACTACAACCGATTGAAATTGGAATTTCATCAGAAGTTTTATCCTATGCATCTGGTTCATCGTGATCGGAGTTATATATATAATTTTTGGCCTCGTGAAGGAGAATGTATTGCTCAAGATTGGGGGAAGCTTAAGTCAATGTTGTATTCATGCCCCAATCATGAGCTCTCAAGAGAAATTATTATTCAGAAAATTTATGCTCGGTATTGGTTCCTATATGAAGAAGGATATTGAATTCAAATGGGATTTATTGGAAATAATTAAACGCAACTCTAAAGATTGGGATCTCGACGAAGGTAAGGAGTCAGGTATAAACCTTAAGTTTGATTGTGTTAAATCTTTTATGGATACCGATGCTTTTCGAGATTTTAGCACTAAATATGGACTTGACTCTGAGATAGTAGCTTCTTTCTGTGAATCATTTGCTACTCATGTTGATCTCCCTAAGGAGAAGTGGTTTAATATGATCCTCCCATTGAAGTTAAAGTAGCTGAACCTGTTAAAGTTGAAGAAGAAACTATTACTTATAATGTTGATCCTATTGTTCCTACTGCTTATATTGAGAAGCCACCTTTCCGTGTTAGAATAAAGGATCATGCTAAAGCTTCAATTGTGGTCAAAAAAAGTAATATTGGAACACCCAAACCCTCTGAGCAAATTAAAGTTGAACCTAGTATTGCTATGGTTAAAGATCTCTTGGTTGATAATATTGATGGACATGTTATTTTATTTCTGTGATGAAGCTGCTAGAATTGCTAAACCTGATACTAAAGATAAACATAGACATGTTGTTGGCATGCCTGTTGCTTCTGTTAAAATTGGAGATCATTTTTATCATGGCTTATGTTATGTGGGTGCTAGTGTGAGCGCAATTCCTTACACCTTATATAAAGAAATTATGAATGACATTCCACCAGCTGAGATAGAAGATATTGATGTTACTATTAAGCTTGCTAATAGAGATATATCACCAATTGGGATTGTTAGAGATGTTGAAGTCTTGTGCAGGAAGATAAAATATCCTACTGATTTTCTTGTTCTCGCTTCTCCACAAGATAATTTTTGTCCCATTATATTTGGTAGACCTTTCTTGAATACTGTTAATGCTAAGAAAGACTGCGAGAAAGATATTGATACTGTTGGTTTGGGGGATATGTCTCATGATTTTAATTTCTCTAAATTTCATAGACAACCCCATGATAAAGAATTGCCTAGTAAGGATGAAATTATTGGTCTTGCTTCTATTAACGTGCCCCCTAATGATCCTTTAGAGCAATATTTGCTAGACCATGAAAATGATATGTTTATGAATGAAAGAAGGGAAATATATGAAGTATTCTTTAATCAAGGGCCCACTACAGGAATCAGGCACTTTGCCGTCAGCCATGGCGGACGGCAAAGGCATAGCTGGCGGACGGCAAAGGCCTTTGGCGTCCGTCAGCAGATGGCAATAGGTCCGGCTGAATAGGCTACGGCGAAGGCTTCTTTGCCGTCGGCTGGCGGACGACAAAGATGAAATGGTCTTTGCCGTCAGCCGGCTGACGGCAAAGGTCCCGGATGGCACACGTGGAAGCTTATTGTCACATCCCTAGCTTCTGGCAATGCACTAGGCTAGCTTCATGTGTGCATCATGTTTAATATTTGAAAGAAACTTGAAATGGGGATGTTCAAACCCTAGCATTAAATCAACTCAACTAGGATCGATTAAAATATTTTTAATAAACCCAAAATGTCCCTAAGAAAAGTTCATGATTTCTGGTTAAGGTGGAAACCTCTGCCAAAAATGATGAATATATTCGTAGATCATTTTTGGATTTTTGAATTAAATCATATTTTATTTGACTTTGGGCATTTAAATACTATAAATATTTAAGTGGTCAAATGATTCTGAAACTAAATGTGGGTCACTGGAATAATCCAAAGAGAGTCCACAAATTATTTCAGGAGTTTCCAAAATGGGTTGGTATTGTTACTAATTCAAAACAAAGGAAAGAAATAGAAAACAGAAGAAATGAAAGAGAGAGAGGAACCTCACCTGGGCTTACCTGGCGGCCCAGCAGAGGCCCAGCCCACGCAGCCATCTGCCAGTCGTCCTCCTCCTCTTGACAGAAGGACGCGAGGGCGTGTGCCCACCGCGCGCCGGCACGCGCCGGCCACCTCCTGCTTACCTGCTCGCCGCTGGAGGCGCCCGAGGGCGCCAGGCACTCCCCCCGACACTCCTGCTTCTTCCCCCCTCTCTGGTTCCTCCCTCTCCCCCCCAGCGCTCGCGCCCGCAGCCACCCGAGCGCGTCCGTCACCACCGTCCAAAGCCACCGCGGCCACAGCCACCTCCTCGCCTCACCAAGCTGTCCACGAGGTCCGCCGCGACGCCCTCTTCCTCATTGCCGACTCACGCGACGCCGGAAGCCCCGCATCGTTGCCCTCGACCTCGCCTTGGAGCTTCGGCCGCCGGAGATCGTCGTTGTCGATTCGCCGCCCCGAGCGCGTCCCCGAGCCCACTGACCACACTACCGACATCACCGTGAGCCCCTGAGCTTTTCCCCTCACCTTCCCCTCTCGCTAGCTTCCTCTAGCCGCCGCCCCACGAGCTCCCGAGGCCGTCGTCTGCCATGGCCGACCTCCTGCTCACCTCTGAGCTTACCACGCCCATCTGTGCTGCCCACCGTGCTCCTAGGGCACCCTAGATGCGACCTAGCAACCTGGTTCCCTCGAGGGCGAGCCGTGCCCTGCGCTCGTGCACCACCGAGCTCCGGCCACCGCACTTGTCGCCATTGCCATTGCTACGGGCCGCCCTAGCCACTGCTGCTTGCACTGCTCGATGCGGACGAGCACGAGCAACGCGTAGATGCCCTCCGCCGCGCTTTAGGACGCCGGAGGAGGAATTCCGGTGAGCCTCCGCCGTGCGTGCTGTCGCCGCCGGCTAAACTCCGGCCTAACCACAAGTTGATTAGACTAATGACCTTGCTAATCTAATCCTAGCCACTGCCATGTGGGGCCAGCCCCTGTTAAAAGTTAGTTTAGTTTAAACCTAAACTTAATTAGGCACTGAGAGACTGACACGCGGGACCCACTGGTCAGGTTTGACCTGGAGCAGCCGCTGTTGACCTGCTGACGTCGTCCTGACGTAGTGCTGACACAGTAATTTAATTACTGGAATTATGTTTATACAGGAAATTTTAGAAAATGCCCTAAACTTCTAAAATTCATAGAAATTCAACCGTAACTCCAAATGAAATAATTTATATATGAAAAATGATCAGAAAAATCCAACCTTTCCATCTGTACCATTATCATGCATGTTAGAGCAACCTAACCTTGCTGTTTAGATGAAACAAGATAATGCACTTATATGACTTTATAAAATGGGTTTGCATTTGAATCTTTGGTTCAAATGGACTCATCTCAATCTGTTCTAGCTTGCATTAGCCCAGAACACATTCATATTGCCATGTCATGATCATGCATCATATTGTGCATTGCATTGATTGAATTTCTTCTCTGTTGCCGGTAACCGCCCCCTCTCAGTAGACGATGCTCCGACGACGTGATCGATGACACCGATGAAGAACTATAATATCTTCAGAAGTGCCAGGCAAGCAAAACCCCCTTGTTCATTCCGATACAATCCCACTCTCTCGCTCCTGCTCTCTTTTACTGCATCAGGACAACAATGATTCAACTGTTACATGTTGCGGTAGTTGAACCCCCTTTCCTCTGCATGACCTGTCACTGCCACAGTAAATAGATGAAACCCACTAGCATGAGTAGGAGTTGTTTGAGCCCTGATGTGCCTACTCATTCATGCTTGTTGTCATGCCTGCTACTGCTTAGAGTTGAGTCGGGTCTGATTCATCGGGAATGAATTGTAATGTGGTGAACATGTCCTAATGTTGAGAGCTAAGTGTGTGAACATGATTTGGTAAAGGTAGCGATGAGAGGCCATGTAGGAGTACATGGTGGGTTGTCTCATTGCAGCCGTCCTCAGGAACTGAGTTCTGTGTTTGTGATCCATGAACAGTTACTACCACACATTGGAATGCTTAAGTGCCCCTCTCGACTTATTAATCAACTTGATCTCTGTCCAGGAATTGCCACTAGTTTCTGGTGTTTGTAGGTTGTGTTAGTAGTCTACCAAGTGGTACCCGGTACAGGTGGGCTTGGGACAGACTAGGCACCGTGGCACGGTGTACCAAGCGTAGATCCATCCGTCGAGGTGGGCTTGGGAACCCTGCACACATCGTTTGGGGCCGTGAGCAATACCCCGGCCGGATCTCCTTGCGGATGGAACCCAAATAGGCGATAAACCTGGACGAGAGACTTGTGTGGTTAGTCAGGTCGTGGCCGACTCCCTCGCCAGGCTTCCGCTTGAAGGTTGCCGAGGTACACGACGTGTACATGGTGGTAAGTGGCGAGAGCGTGTGTGACGAAGTACACCCCTGCAGGGTTAATATGATCTATTCGAATAGCCGTGTCCGCGGTAAAGGACTTCCGGGTTGCCTGTACAGTTCATAGACAAGTGAAAGTGGATACTCTAAAATGCGCAAGATAAGCGTGAGTGCTATGGATGGCGTCTCGTAGGTAGACGGGAGCGGATCCATAGTGGTGTATTGATATGGTGAATATGTGGACTCGTGTGCGCCACCTCAAAAGAGTTACTTGCAGTCGTAGTTAGGATAGCCACCGAGTCAAAGGTGGCTTGCTGCAGTTAAACTCCACCACCCCCCTTTGTTGATACTGATGCATATGTAGATAGTTCTGATGTAAGTCTTGCTGGGTACATTTGTACTCACGTTTGCTTATTTTATGTTTTGCAGAGAGACGTCAGTCTCGCTAGTAGTTCCGTGTGGACTTCGACGTTTAGCTTGATACCTCAGCTACGATCTTGTGCCCTCGGCAGGATCTGGTAGATAGTCAGGCTTCTCAGCCTTTTTCATTTGTAGATGTCTGTACTCAGACATGTTAAGCTTCCGCATGTGCTTTGACTTGTATGCTCTGAATGTTGGGTCATGAGACCTATGTTTGTAATATCTCGCTCTTCAGAGCCTAATGAATAAATACTCTGAGTCGTAGAGTCTTGTTGTGATGCCATGTTGTATTTGCACATATCGAGCATATTGTGTGTATGATTGAAATGCTTGGTATGTGTGGGATCCGACAACCTAGTTGTTTATCCTTGGTAGCCTCTCTTATGGGGAAATGTAGTCTTGTGCTTCCATGAGCCATAGTAGTCCGCTACAGCCCGGTTCACCGGAGTCCTGCTAGCCCAGCACTACTGCTCCGGAACACTTGACTGGCCGGCATGTGATTCACTTTGTTCCTATGTCTGTCCCTTTGGGGAAATGTCACGCGGTGACATCCGGAGTCCTGCCTAGCCTGCTACAGCCCGGGTTCCCGGAGTCCTGTTAGCCCAGTGCTACAGCCCGGATTCACACGCTGCTGACCGACATGCTCGATGTTGATTCATGTATGCCTGTCCCCGTAAGTTAGTGACACTTCGGGTTCACGACTAGTCATGTCGGCCCGGGTTCTCTGTCATATGGATGCTAGCGACACTATCATATACGTGAGCCAAAAGGCGCAAACGGTCCCGGGCCACGGTAAGGCGACACCCGTGGGAATATCGTGCGTGAGGCCGCAAAGTGATATGAGGTGTTACCGGCTAGATCGATGTGACTTGGAATCGGGGTCCTGACAGCTTTGGTATCAGAGCCTGACTGCCTGTAGGATTACCAAGCCAAACTGGTCGAAGTTGTGTCTAGAAATGCTTTAGTTATATAAGGGAATTGATTGTGGGAGGGAACGTAAGCCTCTTTTTACTCCTTTACCTTATGCCCTTCTGATCTGAGTCACCCTCTTCTCTTCTACGGGGATTAGGAACTAGGCTTCTCATCTTTCTATCAGGATCACGTGTTGCTAATCTGTAGACTCGTAGGATTGTTGGTCTGAAGCCTCAGTTCAGTTTCTACTACTTCCATGTGTTGACAGTTGATCTCGGAACCTTGATATTGTGATTCTGAATGGTTATGCCACCATTTTTGCAGGATGTCTCAAATCTTTTTGAGCATTTACAGCCGTTATGTTGTCCGAGTCATCCCAGGTTCCTAAACAATCTGATGCATTTGCAAATCCTTTCCCTCTGTTTTTGCGTCCCTTTGTGCCAGATTAAACACACTACCGGTGCGTTGAGGCACTCTATTGCCTCGGTATATATGTTGGAGCTATTATTATGATCCTAGGTGTTTTAGGGAGTCACCTTGTAATCTAGCCATGTTTTGTGTTCCCGGTTTGATGATTCTGGCCATCTTTCTCGAAAGCATCCCGTGATGCCATCTAGTTAGTAGGCATTCTATTTCTGGGTTCTTGAACCCAAGATTCACTCTACTTAATTCGTGTAGGTAGTGTTTGCTAGTTCCCTTAGGATATTAGTAACCTTTGCGATAGTCCTCGAGGTCCGTGGTATACCATTCTTCCAAATACCATGAACCAACCTTGGCAGAAGTTCCTCGTTGAACCAAAAGATCACAACAAGAGTGCTCTCGATGAGTTCTCCATTCTACATTGTGAATCTGCCAGTCCTACCTTTCTGCATGGATTATCTGGAAGAAATATGTTGAATTTGTTCGACATACTAATTCATGCATCCACAACTCAGAAAATTATATGTTCCTTTGAGTTGTTCTCTTTAGTTGCATTCTGACCTCTGTCTATCAATTGACAGTCATGACTAGTTGTGCATTCGTGTTATTGATGCCTATTATCCTTGTGGTCCGCCAAGCCATTCTATTCCAGAATGACTAGGAGAAACAAACTCCAGTACCCTATCCATTTCTAGGATTTGGTCAAAGTAGTTGTATTCCACAGATCAAAATGCCAATCCAGCTTTTGTTCTGTTCTACCTTGGAGTATTACCATCTTTATGTCAAGAGTGTCATGGGAATTGCACCACCTCTTATGAATTCTTGACGTAGTAATACTTCTTACCATCATTGTTAATTCCTCGGTTCCCGTGTTATTGTAACCGGAATGCCGACAAGTGAATTGTGATGTGTGAAATCAATACTCTGAGCAACTCGTTGCTTGGTAGTTAATGGCAATACTCTCATTCTTAGCGTGCTGGTTATTGAATCATCATCCTAAGATTGATCGTGCTACCTAGTCCTTATTTTTGGTGCACTCTTCAATCAATGAGTTAGGATTTTTGTCAAACCCTTGCTCAGCTGATCATATCGTCTTGCCCTGAAAAGCAAGATTGTTCTCGAGCTTAGTAACATATCGGTGGTTCGTGATTTTCCGAATATCTTCTCAGAAGTATCACCAGGTTGTCACCTGACCGCTATGTTGAGCTCGTGATCAAATGGTTTTCCTATAAACCACTCTTTCTCCAAGAATTTGTGTTGGATACCTTGAGCTAGTTGGTTAAGCTAAACAACAACTTGGAGAGTTGGAAGATAAAAGCTTGCCTGACTTAGTTCTTTCCAAAGGATATCTCTTGTGTGTGTGTTTGTTGTAGAAAGATGATTTCTTCATCGATTGGTCCTCGTGATCAATTAATGGACCTATCATCTTAACCAAACTTTGATTTGAGTATGGGCTAATATCAAATCAAATCAGAACCAACGATGTTCGTAATGTTGTCTTACTCGTGGTTGATTCCTCGAGCATACACCATTACATCTTTTGGTCTGACCAATGCTATCACTTGTTCACATAATTATAGAATTCCATCTCCATGGAAACCTGGATGAATTGTTGTTGAGCCCATCAGCAACACTACTACCTTCTCCATGACTCGTGTTGAACATCCAGCTAGTGTTGGAAACTTTTTGAAAGCATTTTCTTCGTGCTAGCTCATGAAGTATATGTTTGGATGAAAGTAGTGACTTCCTCTAATTCACGTGCATTTGATGTAAGTTGCCGCCGTGGATTCGAGAAAGCTTGTTTTGCTTCCTTTGGAATCATCCCAAGTCAGTCATGCACATGTGCGAAGTATTCTATGGTTTGGAGACTTGCAACCTTCATTCTATATGTATCCCTAGCACACCAAGCCACTGATTGATTTGTTCAAGGAGAAGAAGTTTCTTCTTAAGAGCTAGACTTACGCAAGGACTTCGACATCCTTGTTGATGGTTCCTAACCAGAACTCGGTAGTGTTTTATTATAAGACTACTACGTGGCCATGCTTGTCCGGGACAGCGTGTTCACAGGTTGTAGCAGAACCAGCTCGTTTTGGAGTTTGCTATCGTAGTTCATCTCCCGAGAATCTCGCAACATCATCTCGTCGGTTTGTGTTGCAAACCTTCTTTTCCAGACACGTTGTCTGAATTATCCTGTTACCAACCAGATTTGAATCTCAGGCAGAT
Organism: Triticum aestivum; assembly: GCF_018294505.1. Taxonomy (NCBI): domain Eukaryota; kingdom Viridiplantae; phylum Streptophyta; class Magnoliopsida; order Poales; family Poaceae; genus Triticum; species Triticum aestivum. Next base: position 288,930,980 of record NC_057802.1, on the reverse strand, counting down.
ATGATGGTTGGAACTTCTTCCAAGAACTATGATATAGGTTCCAGTGAAGTGGACGCACCTAGCTGGAAGCACCATTATGGTAGTATCTTGATTAAGCCGTTTGGTCACTTCCCATGAGGATTTCATATGACTTATCCCACAAGTTGTTCCTTATGGATTTTTGTGCCTCCGAAGTCCGACCTTTACTTGATGGCCATGTTGATGTTTTTTAGCATAACCGTGGTAGCTAGAACATCAAGGAGAACATTAGAAGCGGAGTGCTAAATGTCTCACGGTCGATCATCCAGATTTGCTTCTTTGGCATTGCTAAGGAAAAATCTGAGAAAGCGTTGTCCTCCTTTGCACCTGCATCCTCCATCACCGTTCATCATGGTAGTATGATGTGTTGCCAGGATCCTCGGCACGGATGTTGGTAAAACCTTGATGAATATGGAAATGCTCAAGTTCTTGAAAGCACGCTCAGTCACTAGGTTATATCCTTGGTATCAACTGGAATGTGCCTTCCATTTGCCGAGTTGTTCTATAACCATAGTTTCCTTTCCAAATTGAGTGTGCCATTCTTTTGAATTCTTTCAAACGATCATTTGTAAATTGCCTTACGCTGGTATGGAGAGTTTCAATGATCTCTGAATCAAAAGTAATTCTTTTTGCCACTTAAGGGAATATTTCTACGAGCCACCTTCCCTAAGGTGCCCCGTTATGTAGTCATGGCAATTAACTCCTCGCTGCTTTGAAACCCATGCACCATATTATCTAAGCGTGGGATTGTTGCCCACCAAATCAAACCTCATCGTTTGTTCTTCCATCCCTCTCGATGTGTTTTGTGTCTCAACTCGAGATGTTTCAACATCTCATTCCGCGAGTTGATCTTGTATAGCTCGATCTTCGAGAAGATCAATCCTGTAGAGTTTCCCTCTCTTCCGTCATCATATTTGGATGAAGCTCTCGAAAGAAAAGATGTCAAGATCAAGATGATGCAATGAATCAACATCTTCGAGAAGAACAATTGGATCGTGAAGATTATGTTAGTTTGCGTTCCCCTTTCATCTTACCCTACGCTTGAATCTCGGGACGAGATTTTTGTTTAGTGGGGGTGAGTTGTCACATCCCTAGCTTCTGGCAATGCACTAGGCTAGCTTCATGCGTGCATCATGTTTAATATTTGAAAGAAACTTGAAATGGGGATGTTCAAACCCTAGCATTAAATCAACTCAACAAGGATGGATTAAAATCTTTTCAATAAACCCAAAATGTCCCTAAGAAAAGTTCATGATTTCTGGTTAACGTGGAAACCTCTGCCAAAAATGATGAATATATTCTTAGATCATTTTTGGATTTTTGAATTAAATCATATTTTATTTGACTTTGGGCATTTAAATACTATAAATATTTAAGTGCTCAAATGATTCTGAAACTAAATGTGGGTCACTGGAATAATCCAAAGAGAGTCCACAAATTATTTCAGGAGTTTCCAAAATGGGTTGGTATTGTTACTAATTCAAAACGGAGGAAAGAAATAGAAAACAGAAGAAATGAAAGAGAGAGAGGAACCTCACCTGGGCTTACCTGGCGGCCCAGCAGAGGCCCAGCCCACGCAGCCATATGCCAGTCGTCCTCCTCCTCTTGACAGAAGGACGCGAGGGCGTGTGCCCACCGCGCGCCGGCACGCGCCGGCCACCTCCTGCTTACCTGCTCGCCGCTGGAGGCGCCCGAGGGCGCCACGCACTCCCCTCGACACCCCTGCTTCTCCCCCCCCCCCTCTCTGGTTCCTCCCTCTCCCCCCCAGCGCTCGCGCCCGCAGCCACCCGAGCGCGTCCGTCACCACCGTCCAAAGCCACCGCGGCCACAGCCACCTCCTTGAAGGAAATATGCCCTAGAGGCAATAATAAAGTATTATATATTTCCTTATATCATGATAAATGTTTATTATTCATGGTAGAATTGTATTAACCGGAAACATAATACATGTGTGAATACATAGACAAACAGAGTGTCACTAGCATGCCTCTACTTGACTAGCTCGTTAATCAAAGATGGTTATGTTTCCTAACCATAGACATGAGTTGTCATTTGATTAACGGGATCACCTCATTAGGAGAATGACGTGATTGACTTGACCCATTCCGTTAGCTTAGCACCCGATCGTTTAGTATGTTGCTATTGCTTTCTTCATGACTTATACATGTTCCTATGACTATGAGATTATGCAACTCCCGTTTACCGGAGGAACACTTTGTGTGCTACCAAACGTCACAACGTAAATGGGTGATTATAAAGGTGCTCTACAGGTGTCTCCAAAGGTACTTGTTGGGTTGGCGTATTTCGAGATTAGGATTTGTCACTCCGATTGTCGGAGAGGTATCTCTGGGCCCACTCGGTAATGCACATCACTATAAGCCTTGCAAGCATTGTGACTAATGAGTTAGTTGCGGGATGATGTATTACGGAACGAGTAAAGAGACTTGCCGGTAACGAGATTGAACTAGGTATCGAGATACCGACGATCGAATCTCGGGCAAGTAACATACCGATGACAAAGGGAACAACGTATGTTGTTATGCGGTCTGACCGATAAAGATCTTCGTAGAATATGTGGGAGCCAATATGGGCATCCAGGTCCCGCTATTGGTTATTGACCGGAGAGGTGTCTCGGTCATGTCTACATAGTTCTCGAACCCGAAGGGTCCGCACGCTTAACGTTACGATGACAGTTTTATTGCGTTTTGATGTACCGAAGGAGTTCGGAGTCCCGGATGAGATCAGGGACATGACGAGGAGTCTCGAAATGGCCGAGACATAAAGATCGATATATTGGACGACTATATTCGGACTTCGGAAAGGTTCCGAGTGATTCGGGTATTTTTCGGAGTACTGGAGAGTTACGGGAATTCGTATTGGGCCTTAATGGGCCATACGGGAAAGGAGAGAAAGACCCCAAAGGGTGGCCGCACCCCTCCCCATGGGCTTGTCCGAATTGGACTAGGGAGGGGGGGCGCCCCCTTCCTTCTTTCTCCTTTCCCCTTCCCTTCTCCTACTCCCACAAGGAAAGGAGGAGTCCTACTCCCGGTGGGAGTAGGACTCCCCCCTTTGGCGCGCCTCTCCCCTTGGCCGGCTGCCTCCTCCTTGCTCCTTTATATACGGGGGCAGGGGGGCACCCCATGGACACAACAATTGATCCTTGAGATCTCTTAGCCATGTGCGGTGCCCCCCTCCACCATATTACACCTCGATAATACCGTTGCGGAGCTTAGGCGAAGCCCTGCGTCGGTGGAACATCATCATCGTCACCCGCCGTCGTGCTGACGAAACTCTCCCTCAACACTCGGCTGGATCGGAGTTCGAGGGACATCATCGAGCTGAACGTGTGTAGAACTCGGAGGTGCCGTGCGTTCGGTACTTGATCGGTCGGATCGTGAAGACGTACGACTAGGTTTTATGCGTTGATGCTTTGCACGAGTAGAACACAAGTGAGTTGTGGGCGATATAAGTCATACCGCTTACCAGCATGTCATACTTTGGTTCAGCGGTATTGTGAGATGAAGCGGCCCGGACCGACATTACGCGTACGCTTACGCGAGACTGGTTTCACCGTTCGGAGCACTCGTTGCTTAAAGGTGACTGGCGGGTGTCTGTCTCTCTCACTTTAGTTGAACCGAGTGTGGCTACGCCCGGTCCTTGCGAAGGTTAAAACAGCACCAACTTGACAAACTATCGTTGTGGTTTTGATGCGTAGGTAAGAACGGTTCTTGCTAAGCCCGTAGCAGCCACGTAAAACTTGCAACAACAAATAGAGGATGTCTAACTTGTTTTTGCAGGGCATGTTGTGATGTGATATGGTCAAGACATGATATGATATAATTTGTTGTATGAGATGATCATGTTTTGTAACCGAGTTATCGGCAACTGGCAGGAGCCATATGGTTGTCGCTTTATTGTATGAATTGCAATCGCCATGTAATAGTTTTACTTTATCACTAAGCGGTAGCGATAGTCGTAAAAGCAATAAGTTGGCGAGACGACAACGATACTACGATGGAGATCAAGGTGTCAAGCCAGTGACGATGGTGATCATGACGGTGCTTCGGAGATGGAGATCACGACCACGGTGCTTCAGAGATGGAGATCACAAGCACAAGATGATGATGGCCATATCATATCACTTATATTGATTGCATCTGATGTTAATCCTTTATGCATCTTATCTTGCTTTGATTGACGGTAGCATTATAAGATGATCTCTCACTAAAATTTCAAGACAAAAGTGTTCTCCCTGAGTATGCACCGTTGCGAAAGTTCTTCGTGCTGAGACACCACGTGTTAATCGGGTGTGATAGGCTCTACGTTCAAATACAACGGGTGCAAAACAGTTGCACACGCGGAATACTCAGGTTAAACTTGACGAGCCTAGCATATATACAGATATGGCCTCGGAACACAGAGACCGAAAGGTCGAGCGTGAATCATATAGTAGATATGATCAACATAGTGATGTTCACCATTGAAACTACTCCATCTCACGTGTTAATCGGACATGGTTTAGTTGCTTTGGATCACGTAATCACTTAGATGATTAGAGGGATGTCTATCTAAGTGGGAGTTCTTAAGTAATATGATTAATTGAACTTAAATTTATCATGAACTTAGTCTTGACAGTATTTTGCAAGTTATGTTGTAGATCAATAGCTCGTGTTGTTGCTTCCCTGTGTTTATTTTTGATATGATTCCTAGAGAAAATTATGTTGAAAGATGTTAGTAGCAAAGATGCGGATTGGATCCGTGATCTGAGGATTATCCTCATTGCTACACAGAAAAATTATGTCCTTGATGCACCGCTAGGTGACAGACCTATTGCAGGAGCAGATGCAGACGTTATGAACGTTTGGCTAGCTCAATATGATGACTACTTGATAGTTTAGTGCACCATGCTTAACGGCTTAGAATCGGGACTTCAAAGACGTTTTGAACGTCATGGACCATATAAGATGTTCCAGGAGTTGAAGTTAATATTTCAAGCAAATACCCGAGTTGAGAGATATGAAGTCTCCAACAAGTTCTATAGCTAAAAGATGGAGGAGAATCGCTCAACTAGTGAGCATGTGCTCAGATTGTCTGGGTACTACAATCGCTTGAATCAAGTGGGAGTTAATCTTCCAGATAAAATAGTGATTGACAGAATTCTCTAGTCACCATCACCAAGTTAGTAGAACTTCGTGATGAACTATAATATGCAAGGGATGACGAAAGTAATTCCCGAGCTCTTCGTGATGCTGAAATCGACAAAGGTAGAAATCAAGAAAAAAACATCAAGTGTTGATGGTTGACGAGACCACTTCAAGTGTTGATGGTTGACGAGACCACTAGTTTCAAGAAAAGGGCAAAGGGAAGAAGGGGAACTTCAAAAAGAACGGCAAGCAAGTTGCTACTCAAGTGAAGAAGCCCAAGTCTGTACCTAAGCCCGAGACTAAGTGCTTCTACTGCAAAGGGACTGGTCACTGGAGGCGAAACTGCCTCAAGTATTTGGTGGATAAGAAGGATGGCAAAGTGAACAAAGGTATATTGGATATACATGTTATTGATGTGTACTTACTAGTGTTTATAGCAACCCCTTGGTATTTGATACTGGTTCAGTTGCTAAAGAGTAGTAACTCGAAACGGGAGTTGCAGAATAAACAGAGACTAGTAAAAGGCGAGGTGACGATGTGTGTTGGAAGTAGTTCCAAGATTGATATGATCATCATCGCACACTCCCTGTACTTTCGGGATTGGTGTTGAAACTAAATAAGTGTTATTTGGTGTTTGCGTTGAGCATGAATATGATTTGATCATGTTTTTTGCAATACGGTTATTCATTTAAGTTAGAGAACAATTGTTGTTCTGTTTACATGAATAAAAACCTTCTATGGTCATACACACCAACGAAAATGGTTTGTTGGATCTCGATCGTAGTGATACACATAATCATAATATTGAAGCCAAAAGATGCAAAGTTAATAATAATAGTGCAACTTATTTGTGACACTGCCGTTTAGGTCATATTGGTGTAAAGCGCATGAAGAAACTCCATACTGATGGGATTTTGGAATCACTTGATGCTTGCGAACCGTGCCTCATGGGCAAGATGACTAAAACGCCGTTCTCCAGAACTATGGAGAGAGCAGCAGATTTGTTGGAAATCATACATACAGATGTATGTGGTCCGATGAATATTGAGGCTCGTAGCAGGTATCATTATTTTATGATCTTCACAGATGATTTGAGCAGATATGGGTATATCTACTTAATGAAACAGAAGTCTAAAACATTTGAAAAGTTCATATAATTTCAGAGTGAAGCGAAAATCATCGTAACAAGAAAATAAAGTTTCTACGATTTGATCGTGGAGAAGAGTATTTTAGTTACGAGTTTGGCCTTCAGTTAAAACAATGTGAAATAGTTTCACTACTCACGCCACCTGGAACACCACAGCATAATGGTGTGTTCGAACATCATAAACGTACTTTATTGGATATAGTGCAATCTATGATGTCTCTTACCAATTTACCACTGTCGTTTTGAGGTTATGCATTAGAGACAGCTACATTCACGTTAAATAGGGCACCATCAAAATCCGATGAGACGACGCCTTATGAACTATGGTTTGGCAAGAAACCAAAGTTGTTGTTTCTTAAAGTTTGGGGTTGCGATGCTTATGTGAAAAAGTTTCATCCTGATAAGCTCAAACCCAAATCGGAGAAATGTGTCTTCATAGGATACCCAAAGGAGACAGTTGGGTACACCTTCTATCACAGATCCGAAGGCAAGACATTCGTTGCTTAGTATGGATCCTTTCTAGAGAAGGAGTTTCTCTCGAAAGAAGTGAGTGGGAGGAAAGTAGAACTTGATGAGGTAACTGTACCTGCTCCCTTATTGGAAAGTAGATCATCACAGAAATCAGTTTCTGCGACACCTACACCAATTAGTGAGGAAGTTAATGATAATGATCATGAAACTTCAGATCAAGTTATTACTGAACCTCGTAGGTCAACCAGATTAAGATCCGCACCAGAGTGGTACGGTAATCCTGTTCTGGATGTTATGTTACTAGACCATGACGAACCTACGAACTATGAAGAAGCGATGGTGAGCCCAGATTCCGCAAAATGGCTTGAAGCCATGAAATCTGAGATGAGATCCATGTATGAGAACAAAGTATGGACTTTGATTGACTTGCCCAATGATCGGCGAGCCATTGAGATTAAATGGATCTTCAAGAGGAAGACGGATGCTGATAGTAGTGTTACTATCTACAAAGCTAGAATTGTCGCAAAAGGTTTTCGACAAGTTTAAGGTGTTGACTACGATGAGAGTTTCTCACTCGTATCTATGCTTAAGTCTGTCTGAATCATGTTAGCAATTGCCGCATTTTATGAAATCTGGCAAATGGATAAACAAAACTACATTCCTTAATGGATTTATTAAAGAAGAGTTGTATATGATGCAACCAGAAGGTTTTGTCAATCCTAAAGGTGCTAACAAAATATGCAAGCTCCAGCGATCCATCTATGGACTGGTGCAAACATCTCGGAGTTGGAAATACACTTTGATAAGTTGATCAAAGGATATAGTGTTATACAGACTTGCGGTGAAGCCTGTATTTACAAGAAAGTGAGTGGGAGCACTACAACATTTCTGATAAGTATATGTGAATGGCATATTGTTGGTCGGAAATAATGTAGAATTATTCTGCAAAGCATAAAGGAGTGTTTGAAAGGAGTTTTTCAAAAGAAAGACCTCGGTGAAGCTGCTTACATATTGAGCATCAAGATCTATAGAGATAGATGAAGACGCTTGATAAGTTTTTCAATGAGTACATACCTTAACAAGATTTTGAAGTAGTTCAAAATAGAACAGTCAAAGAAAGAGTTCTTGCCTGTGTTACAAGGTGTGAAATTGAGTAAAGACTCAAAGCCCGACCACGGCAGAAGATAGAAAGAGAATGAAAGTCATTCCCTATGCCTTGGCCATAGGTTCTATAAAGTATGCCATGCTGTGTACCAGATCTATTGTATACCCTACACTGATTTTGGCAAGGGAGTACAATGGTGATCTAGGAGTAGATCACTGGACAGCGGTCAAAATTATCCTTAGTGGAATAAGGAAATGTTTCTCAATTATGGAAGTGACAAAAGGTTCGTCGTAAAGGGTTACGTCGATGCAAGTTTTGACACTAAATCTAGATGACTCTAAGTCTCGGTCTAGGTACATATTGAAAGTGGGAGCAATTAGCTAGAGTAGCTCCGTGCAGAGCATTGTAAACATAGAAATTTGCAAAATCCTTACGGATCTGAATGTGACAGACCCGTTGACTAAAATTATCTCACAATCAAAACATGATCACACCTTAGTACTCTTTGGGTGTTAATCACATAGCGATGTGAACTAGATTATTGACTCTAGTAAACCCTTTGAGTGTTGGTCACATAGAGATGTGAACTATGGGTGTTAATCACATGGTGATGTGAATTATTGATGTTAAATCACATGGCGATGTGAACTAGATTATTGACTCTAGTGCAAGTGGGAGACTGAAGGAAATATGCCCTAGAGGCAATAATAAAGTATTATATATTTCCTTATATCATGATAAATGTTTATTATTCATGCTAGAATTGTATTAACCGGAAACATAATACATGTGTGAATACATAGACAAACAGAGTGTCACTAGTATGCCTCTACTTGACTAGCTCGTTAATCAAAGATGGTTATGTTTCCTAGCCATAGACATGAGTTGTCATTTGATTAACGGGATCACCTCATTAGGAGAATGACGTGATTGACTTGACCCATTCCGTTAGCTTAGCACCCGATCGTTTAGTATGTTGCTATTGCTTTCTTCATGACTTATACATGTTCCTATGACTATGAGATTATGCAACTCCCGTTTACCGGAGAAACACTTTGTGTGCTACCAAATGTCACAACGTAAATGGGTGATTATAAAGGTGCTCTACAGGTGTCTCCAAAGGTACTTGTTGGGTTGGCGTATTTCGAGATTAGGATTTGTCACTCCGATTGTCGGAGAGGTATCTCTGGGCCCACTCGGTAATGCACATCACTATAAGCCTTGCAAGCATTGTGACTAATGAGTTAGTTGCGGGATGATGTATTACGCAACGAGTAAAGAGACTTTCCGGTAACGAGATTGAACTAGGTATCGAGATACCAACGATCGAATCTCGGGCAAGTAACATACCGATGACAAAGGGAACAACGTATGTTGTTATGCGGTCTGACCGATAAAGATCTTCGTAGAATATGTGGGAGCCAGTATGGGCATCCAGGTCCCGCTATTGGTTATTGACCGGAGAGGTGTCTCGGTCATGTCTACATAGTTCTCGAACCCGAAGGGTCCGCACGCTTAACGTTACGATGACAGTTTTATTGCGTTTTGATGTACCGAAGGAGTTCGGAGTACCGGATGAGATAGGGGACATGACGAGGAGTCTCGAAATGGCCGAGACGTAAAGATTGATATATTGGACGACTATATTCGGACTTCGGAAAGGTTCCGAGTGATTCGGGTATTTTTGGAGTACTGGAGAGTTACGGGAATTCGTATTGGGCCTTAATGGGCCATACGGGAAAGGAGAGAAAGACCCCAAAGGGTGGCCGCACCCCTCCCCATGGGCTAGTCCGAATTGGACTAGGGAGGGGGGGCGCCCCCTTCCTTCTTTCTCCTTTCCCCTTCCCTTCTCCTACTCCCACAAGGAAAGGAGGAGTCCTACTCCCGGTGGGAGTAGGACTCCCCCCTTTGGCGCGCCTCTCCCCTTGGCCGGCTGCCTCCTCCTTGCTCCTTTATATACGGGGGCAGGGGGCACCCCATGGACACAACAATTGATCCTTGAGATCTCTTAGCCGTGTGCGGTGCCCCCCTCCACCATATTACACCTCGATAATACCGTTGCGGAGCTTAGGCGAAGCCCTGCGTCGGTGGAACATCATCATCGTCACCACGCCGTCGTGCTGACGAAACTCTCCCTCAACACTCGGCTGGATCGGAGTTCGAGGGACGTCATTGAGCTGAACGTGTGTAGAACTCGGAGGTGCTGTGCGTTCGGTACTTGATCGGTCGGATCATGAAGACGTACGACTACATCAACCGCGTTGTGATAACGCTTCCGCTGTCGGTCTACGAGGGTACGTGGACAACACTCTCCCCTCTCGTTGCTATGCATCACCATGATCTTGTGTGTGCGTAGGAATTTTTTTGAAATTACTACGTTCCCCAATACTCCTCGCCTCACCGAGCTGTCCACGAGGTCCGCCGCGACGCCCTCTTCCTCATCGCCGACTCACGCGACAACGGAAGCCCCGCATCGTTGCCCTCGACCTCGCCTTGGAGCTTCGGCCGCCGGAGATCGTCGTTGTCGATTCGCCGCCCCGAGCGCGTCCCGGAGCCCACTGACCACACTACCGACATCACCGTGAGCCCCTGAGCTTTTCCCCTCACCTTCCCCTCTCGCTAGCTTCCTCTAGCCGCCGCCCCACGAGCTCTCGAGGCCGTCGTCCGCCATTCCGATACAATCCCACTCTCTCGCTCCTGCTCTCTTTTACTGCATCAGGACAACAATGATTCAACTGTTACATGTTGCGGTAGTTGAACCCCCTTTCCTCTGCATGACCTGTCATTGCCAAAGTAAATAGATGAAACCCACTAGCATGAGTAGGAGTTGTTTGAGCCCTGATGTGCCTACTCATTCATGCTTGTTGTCATGCCTGCTACTGCTTAGAGTTGAGTCGGGTCTGATTCATCGGGGATGAATTGTAATGTGGTGAACATGTCCTAATGTTGAGAGCTAAGTGTGTGAACACGATTTGGTAAAGGTAGCGATGAGAGGCCATGTAGGAGTACATGGTGGGTTGTCTCATTGCAGCCGTCCTCAGGAACTGAGTTCTGTGTTTGTGATCCATGAACAGTTACTACCACACATTGGAATGCTTAAGTGCCCCTCTCGACTTATTAATCAACTTGATCTCTGTCTAGGAGTTGCAACTAGTTTCTGGTGTTTGTAGGTTGTGTTAGTAGTCTACCAAGTGGTACCCGGTACAGGTGGGCTTGGGACAGACTAGGCACCGTGGCACGGTGTACCAAGCGTAGATCCATCCGTCGAGGTGGGCTTGGGAACCCTGCACACATCGTTTGGGGCCGTGAGCAATACCCCGGCCGGATCTCCTTGCGGATGGAACCCGAATAGGCGATAAACCTGGACGAGAGACTTGTGTGGTTAGTCAGGTCGTGGCCGACTCCCTCGCCAGGCTTCCGCTTGAAGGTTGCCGAGGTACACGACGTGTACATGGTGGTAAGTGGCGAGAGCGTGTGTGACGAAGTACACCCCTGCAGGGTTAATATGATCTATTCGAATAGCCGTGTCCGCGGTAAAGGACTTCCGGGTTGCCTGTACAGTTCATAGACAAGTGAAAGTGGATACTCTAAAATGCGCAAGATAAGCGTGAGTGCTATGGATGGCGTCTCGTAGGTAGACGGGAGCGGATCCATAGTGGTGTATTGATATGGTGAATATGTGGACTCGTGTGCGCCACCTCAAAAGAGTTACTTGCAGTCGTAGTTAGGATAGCCACCGAGTCAAAGCTGGCTTGCTGCAGTTAAACTCCACCACCCCCCTTTGTTGATACCGATGCATATGCAGATAGTTCTGATGTAAGTCTTGCTGGGTACATTTGTACTCACGTTTGCTTATTTTATGTTTTGCAGAGAGACGTCAGTCTCGCTAGTAGTTCCGTGTGGACTTCGACGTTTAGCTTGATACCTCAGCTACGATCTTGTGCCCTCGGCAGGATCTGGTAGATAGTCAGGCTTCTCAGCCTTTTTCATTTGTAGATGTCTGTACTCAGACATGTTAAGCTTCCGCATGTGCTTTGACTTGTATGCTCTGAATGTTGGGTCATGAGACCTATGTTTGTAATATCTCGCTCTTCAGAGCCTAATGAATAAATACTCTGAGTCGTAGAGTCTTGTTGTGATGCCATGTTGTATTTGCACATATCGAGCATATTGTGTGTATAATTGAAATGCTTGGTATGTGTGGGATCCGACAACCTAGTTGTTTATCCTTGGTAGCCTCTCTTATGGGGAAATGTAGTCTTGTGCTTCCATGAGCCATAGTAGTCCGCTACAGCCCGGTTCACCGGAGTCCTGCTAGCCAAGCACTACTGCTCCGGAACACTTGACTGGCCGGCATGTGATTCACTTCGTTCCTATGTCTGTCCCTTCGGGGAAATGTCACGCGGTGACATCTGGAGTCCTGCCTAGCCTGCTACAGCCCGGGTTCCCGGAGTCCTGTTAGCCCAGTGCTACAGCCCGGATTCACATGCTGCTGACCGACATGCTCGATGTTGATTCATGTATGCATGTCCCCGTAAGTTAGTGCCACTTCGGGTTCACGACTAGTCATGTCGGCCCGGGTTCTCTGTCATATGGATGCTAGCGACACTATCATATACGTGAGCCAAAAGGCGCAAACAGTCCCGGGCCATGGTAAGGCGACACCCGTGGGAATACCGTGCGTGAGGCCGCAAAGTGATATGAGGTGTTACCGGCTAGATCGATGTGACTTGGAATCGGGGTCCTGACACTTACGGACGTCAGGGGGCTAACGGTGCGCTTTGTCGTCCGCTGGCAGACGGCAAAGACCATTGCACTTTTGTCGTAAGCCAGCAGACGGCAAAGTAACCAAATAGGCCAGCCCCCAGGTTGCACAGGTAGCTGCCACATGGCCTCTTTGTCGTCTGCTGGCTTATGGCAAATCTCTTTGCCATCTGCTGGCTTATGGCAAATCTCTTTGTCGTCTGCCAGCGAACAGCAAAGATCCTGTATAGCCCCTATTTTTTCTTAAATTCATTCAATCTGAACACACAAATTTCACAGAAGACATATCCAACACACAAGTTTCATCATATATACATACATAACCAACACATAGTTCCATCCATACATATTACAAAAGTTTCACATTGTTCATCCAACACCATTATCCATCCATCCATATAACAAGTTCCATCCATGCAAGTTCATCGATACAAAATAAAAGCAGAAAGGTTAAAGAAGCACTCCATCCATGCAAGCTTCCGTGAATTAAATGAAATCTGCTAAATGGGAAACAAGGAAGTTAGAAGAAGAAGAAGAAGAAGAAGAAGAAGAAGAAGAAAATGAAGAAGAAGAAGAAGACTAGAAGAAGAAGTAAGCATACTTAGGTAAAATGGAGCTAACCTAGCTAATTATGCCATATTTGAGTGAACTAAGCATATTATGCCATTTTTATATAAAGCAGCTAAGTATAGGTCTTTATTGAGCTAACCTAGGTAACTAAGCATATTAGAGCTAACTTAGGTCATTTTGGAGAAGAAGAAGAAGAAGAAGAAGACTAGAAGAAGAAGAAGAAGAAGAAGAAGGTTTTTACCCTTTTCCTTCTCATTCTTCTTCTTTTATTCTTTCTTTTTCTTCTCTTTCTTCTTCTATTCTTTCTTTTTCTCCTCTTGCTTGTTTTTCTTCTTCTTATTCCTTATTTGTGTCATTTTAGAGCTTACATAGGTAATTATGCCATTTTTAGCTAACTAAGCTTATTATGTCAATTTGGAGGAAAATAAGGTAAGTATAGGTCATTGTTGTGCTAACATAAGTAATTTTGGAGCTAACCTAGCTAAAATGGATCATATTGGAGCTAACCTAGGTAAACTTGGTCATTTTGGAGCTAACCTAGCTAAAATGGATCATATTGGAGCTAACCTAGGTTAAATGGGTCATTTTGGAGCTAACTTAACTAATTATGCCATTTTTGAGTTAACTAAGCATAATTATGCCATTTTTTACACAAGTAAGCCAAGTGTATGTCATTATTGAGCAAACCTAGGAAACTAAGCATATTAGAGATAACTTAGCATATTAGAGCTAACTTATGTCATTTTGGAGGAAACAAAGCTAAGTATAGATCATTTTGGAGATCTGACATACCTGCCATAGTTCACTCCTCCTTCTTCTTCTCCTTCTCCTTCCTCATCCTGATGCACCAAGAGCGGAGAGGCGGTGGACGCAGTGGGATGTAGTCTTCTACCACAATTGGCATGGTCATGTCGCCCGGCTGTGGGATCGTCGGCGCCACCACCATCGCGAGGTCATTGTGAGGCACCACCACCATCGCGAGGCCATCTTCAGGCAGCACCATCGCTAGGTCATCCTCAGCCACCACCATCTCTTGCCCATCGTCAGCCACCACCATCGCTAGGTCATCCTCAGCCACCACCATCTGTTGCCCATCATCAGCCTGCACCTCCTCATCCCCACTTTGCCCCTCTTCTTCCCCACTCCATTCCGGATCATCCTCGCTGCTGCTTTTGCTGCAGACAGAGTCGCTGCTGCTTTGGCTGTAGCCAGAGTCGTTGCTGCTGCTCCCATTGCCTGACCAAATGCAACAATGACCGTTAACAATCGATGTGAGACAAAGCTAAATGTAGAGGAAGAAGAGGCATAACATACTAGCATCATCGTCGTCCTGGTAGCGCATGTGACACATAGTTGTGTTGAACACCTTCATAGTGAGCATGGCATCGCCGTCGTACCTGAAGAGAAGGAAGTACCCGTGCCGCAGGCCATAGGCACGGTAGAACTGCTCCCAGCCATGACACGGGTACATGTGGCCATACCTGATCACCAACTCCACGTCCCAATGCCTGCGAAGCCCGCTGTCGGCCTGTCGCGGCTTCACATTCTTTGGCCGATGGTCGTCCAGCATCTTCATAAAAGTGTCAGGCAGCCTCTGCAGTTTGGGACAAGGAGTGATGTAGCAAACAGGAGAGTTGTCATAATGAGATGGGTGAAGGGGAGATCTCTCCTTTTATATACCTGCCTCCTGAAGGAAGTCCCAAGTATGATACTGAAGAACTCGAAAGCATCCAACTCGTACTCCGGTGTGGCAGAGCGGAGCCTGCGGTGGCGGCTTCCCCTCATCTCTGATAATCAACAATATCAACAACACTTAATTAATTTCGTAGGTTAGTTGGCAATGGCAATTGGCACCCTTCAAAACTAGGGATTTTTTAGACATGAAAGAAAACTGAAAATGTTGAAAAACAGAGCATAGTAATCTAAAAAACACAACCAAAATTAATTAAGTGTTCTGAAATCAATAAAATCACAACCAAAATAACAATGGCATATGGCAACGAATCCATTAAAGCAGTTGTGTAAAAAAACAATAAAAGCACAACCGGGAGTCCGATTGGTCAAAACTAAAAAACGCCGAGTTAGGTTAGCGTCAACTTTGGCGCCATGGATACAAATGTAAATGCCAAAGCCTATCATTGTTACTACTTGCAGACCAGACAGTGAAGTGATAGGGTGTGAGTTCCTCGTGACTGGGACCTCTCGACAGTGAGTGAGTTTGTGCTCAGCGCTCACGCAGGGGCACCGCTGGGAGTATATGACGCGGTAGGCCATTAGCATCAAATGCCTACACCATGATTCTTGTAGTTTTATTATCCTAGGGTGTCAACACATCAGGCTAATGGGCAGGGCCTAGTTCAGGTTTCCCAAACTGCAACAATCGGGAGTGCTCGACTTCTTCCGAAGGAATTCCCAGTTATAAAGAATAGTGCCCTGAGTGAACTGATTACGATTTATCAAGGACACCAGAGCTAGTTGTCGCACTTGTACACACCACATGACTATAGAAATCTGAAACAATTACTGGAAATAAAATCGAGGATAGTACATTCAGTGCAGACTGTTAAAATTGCTGCCCAAATGGAGCTAGAAAAACCATCTGTGGCGAACATTCTGTTGGACTCCAAACATTTGAAGGTGCTCAGAATCATTTTCAAAAACTTCCCAAAAAATCAAGTATAGATCATCCATGAACATCATTTCACAACAATTTACTTGCACAACAATTTACTCCAAACATCATTGCACAACAATTTACTTGCACAGTTTCTTCACTCATGGGTTTCAGCATCATTGCACAACATCATTGAACCTAAACCTATACCTAAACCTAAACAAAGAGAGAGAAGAGGGAGGGAAGAGGGAGGGGTGGCACACCTCGGTGTTGGGGACAGCCGGGGTCGAGGGAGGGGCTGGGCCGGGGGGTCGTCGGTGACGGCCTCGGGGTCTGGTGCGACGTCGGAGGGGCCGGAGCTCGGGACGGCGGTGGTCGACGACGGGACTCGGGCAACGAGGCAGAGGCGACGACGTCGGAGAAGCGAGGCAGAGGGGGCGAAGGAGGGGCGAAGCGGAGCTCGGGGCGGCGGGGGCGAGGCGAGGAGGAGGCGGTGACGGGGCAGGGCGGAGCTCGGGGTGGCGGGGGCGGGGGGTCGTGGCGGGGGCGGGGGTCGGGGGTGGGGGCGGCAGCGCGGGTGAGGTGAGGGCTGGGAGAGAGAGAGGGGGGAGGGGGAGGTGAGGTGGGGCCGGGGGGAAACATGCGTGACGGCAAAGAAACTGGCCGTTAGGTCGTCCTTACAGTCCACCACCCACCATCTTTACCGTCTGCTAGCCGACGGCAAAGACTCTATGCCGTCAGCTAGGGGACGGCAAAGAGAAGGCTGACGGCAAACACCTTCTTTGTCGTCCGCTCATTCTTTGCCGTCAGCTATATTTAAGCTCATGGAAAAGAACTTCTTTGTCGTCAGCTAGCCGACGGCAAAGAGTTGGCTGACGGCAAAGATCCTGATTCCAGTAGTGGCCTATTTTGAAACACAATTTGCCTGTTGAAATCCTAGGGGATCCTCCTCCACCCAAGGGGATCCCGTGTTTGAGCTTAAACAATTACCTAATACCTTGAAATATGCTTATCTTGATGAAAAGAAGATATATCCTGTTATTATTAGTGCTAACCTTTCAGAGCATGAAGAAAAGAAATTATTGAAAACTCTGAAGAAGCACCGTGCCGCTATTGGATATACTCTTGATGATCTCAGGGGCATTAGTCCCACTCTATGTCAGCACAAAATAAAATTGGAGAAAGATGCTAAACCAATTGTTGATCATCAACGACGGTTAAATCCCAAAATGAAAGAAGAAATGAAATACTAAAGCTTCTGGAGGCAGGTACAATTTATCCTATTGCTGATAGTCAATGGGTAAGTCTTGTTCATTGTGTTCCTAAGAAGAGAGGTATTACCGTTGTTCCTAATGATAAGAATGAATTGATTCCACAAAGAATTGTTATAGGTTATGGAATGGTAATTGATTTTCACAAATTGAATAAAGCTACTAGAAAAGATCATTACCCTCTACCTTTTATTGATCAAATGCTAGAAAGACTATCCAAACATACTCACTTTTGCTTTCTAGATGGTTATTCTGGTTTCTCTCAAATACATGTGTCAAAAGAGGATCAAGATAAAACCACTTTTACTTGCCCTTTCGGTACCTTTGCTTATAGATGTATGCCTTTTGGTTTATGCAATGCACCCGCTACCTTTCAAAGATGTATGACTGCTATATTCTCTGATTTTTGTGAAAATATTGTTGAGGTATTCATGGATGATTTCTCCGTTTACGAAACTTCTTTTGATGATTGCTTAAGCAACCTTGATCGAGTTTTGCAGAGATGTGAAGAAACTAATATTGTCTTGAATTGGGAGAAGTGCCACTTTATGGTTAATGAAGGTATTTTCTTGGGGCATAAAATTTCTGAAAGAGGTATTGAAGTTGATAAAGCTAAAGTAGATGCTATTGAAAAGATGTCGTGTCCTAAAGATATCAAAGGTATAAGAAGTTTCCTTGGTCATGCTGGTTTCTATAGGAGGTTTATTAAAGACTTCTCTAAAATTTCTAGGCCTCTCACTGATCTCTTGCAAAAAGATGTTCCTTTTGTTTTTGATGATGATTGTGTAGACGCATTTGAAATACTTAAGAAAGCCTTGATTTCTGCACCTATTATTCAGCCACCTGATTGGAATTTACCCTTTGAAATTATGTGAGATGCTAGTGATTATTTTGTTGGTGCAGTTCTAGGACAAAGGGTTGATAAGAAATTAAATGTTATTCAGTATTCTAGTCAAACTCTAGACAGTGCCCAGAGAAATTATGCTACCACCAAAAAAGAATTTTTAGCAGTTGTATTTGCATGTGATAAGTTCCAACCTCTTCCAAGGTAACTGTTCACACTGATCATGCTGCTATTAAATATCTTATGGAAAATAAAGATGCTAAACCTAGAGTTATTTGATGGGTTCTCTTGCTACAAGAATTTGATTTGCATATTATTGATAGAAAGGGAGCCGAGAACCCCATTGTAGACAACTTGTCTAGGTTAGAAAATGTTCTTGATGACCCACTACCTATTGATGATAGCTTCCTTGATGAACAATTAAATGTCATAAATGCTTCTCATAATGCTCCATGGTATGCTGATTATGCTAATTATATTGTTGCTAAATTTATACCACCTAGTTTCACATACCAGCAAAAGAAAAAGTTTTTCTATGATTTAAGACATTACTTTTGGGATGATCCAAACCTTTATAAAGAAGGAGTAGATTGTGTTATTAGACGTTGTATACCTGAGCATGAACAGGAACCGATCCTACGCAAGTGCCACTCTGAGTCTTACGGAGGACACCATGCTAGAGATAGAACTGCACACAAGGTATTGCAATCCGGTTTCTATTGGCTCACTCTCTTCAAGGATGCTCGTAAGTTTGTCTTATCTTGTGATGAATGCCAAAGAATTGGCAATGTTAGTAGACATCAGGAAATGCCTATGAATTATTCACTTGTTATTGAACCATTTGATGTCTGGGGCTTTGATTATATGGGACCTTTTCCTTCCTCTAATGGGTATACACATATTCTAGTTGTTGTTGATTATGTTACTAAGCGGGTAGAAGCTATTCCAACTAGTAGTGATGATCATAACACTTCTATTAAGATGCTTAAAGAAGTTATTTTTTCGAGGTTTTGAGTCCCTAGATATTTAATGACTGATGGTGGTTCACATTTTATTCATGGTGCTTTCCGTAAAATGCTTGCTAAATATGATGGTAACCATAGAATTGCATCTCCATATCATCCTAAGTCTAGTGCTCAAGTAGAATTGAGCAATAGGGAGGTTAAATTAATTTCGCAAAAGACTGTTAATAGATCCAGGAAGAATTGGTCTAAGAAACTTGATGATGCACTATGGGCTTATATAACTGCTTATAAAAATCCTATGGGTATGTCTCCGTATAAAATGGTTTATGGAAAAGCTTGTCATTTACCTCTTGAACTAGAACATAAGGCATATTGGGCTATTAAAGAGCTCAACTGTGATTTCAAACTTGCCGGTGAGAAGAGGTTATTTGACATTAGCTCACTTGATGAATGGAGAACCCAAGCCTATGAGAATGCCAAGTTGTTTAAAGAAAAGGTTAAAAGATGGCATGACAAAAGGATACAAAAGCGTGAGTTTAATGTAGGTGATCATGTTTTGCTATACAACTCTCACTTAGATTTTTTGTAGGAAAGTTTCTCTCTAAATGGGAAGGCCCATACATTATTGAGGAGGTCTATCATTCTCGTGCCATAAAAATCAACAATGCCGAAGGCACAAATCCGAAGGTGGTAAACGGTCGAAGAATCAAATATTATATCTCAGGTACTCCCATAAATGTTGAGACCAATATAATTGACACCGTAACACCGGAGGAGTACATAAGGGACACTTTCCAGAACGTTTTAGACTCCGAAAAGGAATAGGTATGTGGTACGGTAAGTAAACCAACTCCAAAACGTTTCCAATGATAATTTTTCCCTGTTTTGGAATATTTAAAAAATTAGGAAAATTAAAAGTAGTCCGAAAGAGACACGAGGCCACCACAAGGGTGGAGGGCGCGCCCTACCTCCCTGGGCGTGCCCCACGACCTTTTGGCCACCTCGTGTGCCCTTCGGACTCTGATTTCTTGCACGATACTTCTTATGGTCAGTAAAAATTCATTATATAATCTCGCGAAGGTTTTGACCACCCTACCACTACAATATCTCCTGTTTTTGTTCGAGCTGTTTTCAGCCAGAGTTTTCAAGTCCAGACATCATGTCGTCCCCCTCCTCCAACAACGCGGGCGACGATGCTTGGCTAATGAAGATAGAGATGAAGAGAGAAGAACTTGAGGAGATCAACGAGGGTGATAAGATCAAAAAGGCCGTGAGGATCAAGTTCCGGCAGCAAAAGAAGAAGACACCCTTCAACCTTACTACAATCATCTTACCCCTACTTAAATTGAAGCTTTCAAGATCATTGAAATAGTTCATGTGCAAAACAAGTATCTCACTCATGAAAATATTCTGTTGAAAGATCATATCACTGCACTCAAGGGCATTATTCGTAAATTGGAGCACCTCCTATGTTCGATGTTGGGCACTACTTCATCAACAACTCCATCATCACCACCTCCGAAGAAAGAGACATAAATACATGGGTATGGGCACTCCCCTTGGCAACTGCTAAGCTTGGGGGAGGTGCCTCGGTGTCGTATCACCATCACACCATCATCTTTATCGTTTTTCTTAGTTCGATCCTTTTGGTTATGTCTTGATCTAGTAGAATAAAGTTTTTAGTCTGATCTAGCTTTGAGTTTTGCTTCGATCTCTATCTATGTAATCGAGTCCGTGAGATATATAATAAAGAGTAGTTTTGAGTTGAGGGCTTTACTTGCTTGCTATGATCTTGAGGGAATTAAATAAAATAAAGAAATAAAAAGATCATACATTGATCTTATGGAGAGTAATGGCTTCACATATAAAGAGTATGATGAATAAAATTTGTTGAGGATTGACAAACATAATCTTGGTCATTGTTGCAATTAATAGGAAGTAATAAAGAAAGAGAGGCTCCACATATAAATATAATATCTTGGACATCTTTTGTAAGTGTGAGCACTCATTAAAATATGACATGCTAAAAGGTTGATGTTGGACAAGGAAGACAACATAATGGGTTATGTTTTCTTATATCCGAATAAAAGTTATATTGTCATGGATCATCCAACAGGTTGAGCTCGCCTTTCCCTCTCATGCTAGACAAAATTCTTTGCACCAAGTAGAGATACTACTTGTGCTTCCAAATATCTTTAAACCCAGTTTTGCCATGAGAGTCCACCATACCTACCTATGGATTCAGTAAGATACTTCAAGTAAGTTGTCATCGGTGCAAGCAATAAAAATTACTCTCTAAATATGCATGATCTATTAGTGTGAAGAAAATAAGCTTTATACGAACTTATGATATGGAAGAAATAAAAGTGACGGACTGCATAATAAAGGTCTTTATCACAAGCGGCAGTATAAAGTGACGTTCTTTTGCATTAAGATTTTGTGCATCCAACCATAAAAGCGCATGACAACCTCTGCTTCCCTCTGCGAAGGGCCTATCTTTTACCTTTATCTCCTACCCTTATACAAGAGTCATGGTGATCTTCACCTTTCCTTTTTACACTGTTTCCTTTGGCAAGCTCTATGTGTTGGAGAGATCCGGATATATATATATATCCACTCGAATGTAGGTTTTCATAAAGTATTATTGTTGACATTACCCTTGAGGTAAGAAGTTGGGAGGCAAAACTATAAGCCCCTGTCTTTCTCTGTGTCCGATTGAAACTTTGTACCCATAAGTATTGCGTGAGTGTTAGCAATTGTGAAAGATTAAATGATAGTTGAGTATGTGGACTTGCTAAAAAGCTCTTATATTGACTCTTTCTGATGTTATGATAAATTGCAATTGCTCCAATGACTGAGATCATAGTTTTTTAGTTTTCAATGAAGTTTCTGATTCATACTTTACCTTGTGAACGAATTTTTACTTTAGCATAAGATATTATATGACATTATATGTTGCTGTTCTAAGGATGGTCATGATGCCCTCGTGTCCGTATTTTATTTTATTGACACCTCTATCTCTAAACATGTGGACATATTTATCTATATCAGCTTTCGCTTAAGGACAAGCGAGGTCTAAGCTTGGGGGAGTTGATACGTCCATTTTGCATCATGATTTTATGTGATATTTATTGCATTATGGGCTGTTATTACACATTATATCACAATACATATGCCTTTTCTCTCTTATATTATAAGCTTTACATGAAGAGGGAGAATGCCGGCAGCTGGAATTCTGGACTGGAAAAGGAGCAAATATTAGAGACCTATTCTGCACAACTCCAAAAGTCCTAAAACTTCACGGAGCATGTTTTTGGAATATAAAAAAATATTGGGCGAAGAAAGTACCAGAGGGGGGCCACCAGCCAGCCACAAGGGTGGAGGGCGCGCCCCCCTACCTTGTGGGCCCCCTGGCAGGCCTCCGGTGCCCATTTTCTGCTATATGGTGTCTCTTACCCTGGAAAAAATCAGAAGGAAGCTTTTGGGACGAAGCGCCGCCGTCTCCAGGCGAAACTGGGCAGAACCAATCTAGGGCTCCGGCGAAGCTGTTCTGCCGGGGAAACATCCCTCCGGGAGGGAGAAATCATTGCCATCGTCATCACCAACGATCATCTCATCGAGAGGGGGTCAATATCCATCAACATCTTCACCAGCACCATCTCCTCTCAAACCCTAGTTCGTCTCTTGTATTCGATCTTGGTCCCAAAACCTCAGATTGGTACCTGTGGATTGCTAGTAGTGTTAATTACTCCTAGTAGTTGATGCTAGTTGGTTTATTCGGTGGAAGACTATATTTCCAGATCCTTAATGATAATTAATACTCCTCTGATCTTGATTATGAATATGCTTTGTGAGTAGTTACGTTTGTTCCTGAGGACATGGGAGAAATCTTGTTATAAGTAATCATGTGAATTTGGTATTCGTTCAATATTTTGATGAGATGTATGTTGTCTTTCCTCTAGTGGTGTTATGTGAACATCGACTACGTGACACTTCACCATTATTTGGGCCTAGGGGAAGGCATTGGGAAGTAATAAGTAGATGATGGGTTGCTAGAGTGACAGAATCTTAAACCCTAGTTTATGCGCTGCTTTGTAAGGGGCTGCTTTGGATCCATATGTTTCATGCTATGGTTAGGTTTACCTTAATTCTTCTTTCGTAGTTGCAGATGCTCGCGATAGGGGTTAATCATAAGTGGGAGGCTTGTCCAAGTAAGGGCAGCACCCAAGCACAGGTCCACCCACATATCAAATTATCAAAGTAACAAACGCGAATCATATGAGCATGATGAAAACTAACTTGACAATAATTCCCATGTGTCCTCGGGGGCACTTTGCTTTATACAAGAGTTCGTCTAGGCTTGTCCTTTGATACAAAAAGGATTGGGCCACCTTGTTGCACCTTGTTTACTTTTATTACTTGTTACCCGTTACAATTTGTCTTATCACAAAACTATCCGTTACCGATAATTTCAGTGCTTGTAGAGAATACCTTGTTGAAAACCACTTGTCATTTCCTTCTGCTCCTCATTGGGTTCGACACTCTTACTTATTGAAAGGACTAAGATAGATCCCCTATACTTGTCGGTCATCAAGGTGGCCGTCCATCGGCCAGTGATGGGAGGAGCAGCGTGGGTCATGGCTTCGCTGTCGTCATCCATGTCGTCGGCCTCCTCGGAGGCGTAGTCGAATATGTCAGTTAAGTCCTCGACAGTGGCTACTTAGTGGGTGGTGGGTGGGACGTAAAATTCCCTATGGCTTGCCTCAAGGCTCCGTTGAGCGTGAGCCGAGGATGGGCCATCGATAATAGTCGTCATCTGGATCCGATCGAGCGCCTCGTTTAACATGGCGAGGTTGGCGCGATTGGCGTATGAGGTTTCTTCGGAGCTAACCTCCGTCGTCACGGTGGGGCGAGGCATGAGTCTGGCCAGGGCGGAATCCTGATCTTTGGACGCCGCACTTCCGTCTGTAGTAAGGGGCGAGTCCGGCTGGGGTTGGATCCTAGTCTTCGGACGCCGAACTCCCGTTAGGGCTTAAAGCCAGATCCACGGTAAGGAGGAAAGGTCCGGACGGGGTTGATTCCCGGTCTTCAGACGTAAGAGTTGCATTCGAGCTCAAATCCGACAATGCGGTAAGGTCCGGTCCGGAGATCGGATCGCGTAGAGGCCCAAAGTTGATGCTTCGGAGGCCGTGGGCATTCCAGGTAAGGCTGAGAAGCCAGTGAAGATTATATCGCCCCGAGCGTCGGTGACATACTCGAAGTTACCAAACCTGATATGATGCTCAAGGGTGAAACTGTCGAACTGGTTGAGATAACCAGTCGAGTCGACATGCAGAACAATGTTACCAAACACGAAAAGTTGCCTAGGGATGAAGATCTCCCCGGTGTTGATGCCGTCTCTGATGATCAGGCGAGCCATCGATCCTTCGGCAATCCAACAACAGAACTCTCAATGAGAGCACCAGTGTTAGTGTCAGAACCAGCGGATCTCAGGTAGGGGTCCCAAGATGTGGATCTTGGATCAATGGGGACCAAGGGACTAGGGACACGATGATTACCCAGGTTCGGGCCCTCTCCAAGAGGTAAAAACCTATGTCCTGCTTGATTATATTGATTGTGTATATGAGGATTACAGAGTCAATCTACCACGAGATCAGATGAACTAAACCCTAACTAGTAGGATGATGGTTGTTGTTCTCGTATCTACCGCTTAAACGCTCTGGTTTATATAGACACCAGGGGTGCTAGGATTACACATGGTCGGTTACAAGGAAAGAATAAACGTGTTGATTCTTCTTATCTTGACTTGGAGGACACACCAAGGCACCAAAAAACCTCCTTCCCGGATACGGGGTCTCCACTTATGTTCGGCCACCAAACATTGGCAATACAGCCCAACAATCCTGCCCCAAGAGATAGACTGGCAGGCCGAAGACCCCCTAATCCAGGACTCCCTCAAGGAGTACCAGAAATCGAGAGGACACCAGACGTCCGACGCCAGATGTCAGACCGGACGTTTGACCAGGGTGTCGGTCGTCCGGCTGCTGGTGATATGCATGGGCCGAGACATGGTGAAAAGGGGCCCGTGCAGCAAATGACGGACGTCCGGAAAGTCTCGGTCATTTGGTGCCCCGGTCGTCTGCAGAAGACCGGATTTCTGTCAAATCTGTTCTATGAGGAAATGCCGAACATCCGGTCGGGACCGGATGCCCATCGATCGGTCATCCGGAGTGCAACAGAAATCCACTGATTTACTTCTGTGGTGGTGACATGGAATTCCGTAGAAGACCGGATAGCAGGTGAGCTATGAGAGACTGGATGTCCGGTACAGACAGAGGCATAGCATAACAGCTTAAAGGAAAAACAACTGAATAAGAGAGACCCTAGACCTGAACTGTAGATGTTATTAGAAAGGTTTATGTGGGTTTTGAGCAAGTCTTTCACGTAAGCCATTGATCCCCTCTTAATAGTGTGGGATCCCTATACTGAAGATCAAACACAAAATACGCATAAGCCTATTGTCTTGTTTCTCCGTACTTGAGTAATTTTAGATTCATCCGTCATGATCCTCACACAAATAAACATGAGATACACCTAACAGAAATGATGATTCCCCTATATGTATGTTATCATCAACACCAAAACATGATCAAGGGCATGATTGCACTTTCAATCTCCCCCTTTTTGGTAGTTGAGGACAACATACATATAGCTCTCACAATAGATAACATTTATAGAGTTTAGGAGAGATTTGTTGCGGAGCTCCCCATCATTCATTGCATAAATATGGTAAGTGCGAGGAGAGCTCCCCCTCATTTGTTGATGAACCATACACAAAGCACAATATGAAACCATATGAACCATACACAAATCACAATATGAAACCATACGGAGTGTAGCCATATGATACCTCCCATAACAAAGGTACACCATACATAAATAACAAGGTTCATCATACATCAATAACACCACATAAATAACACCACAAATAAGGTCCAACTTAAGATAGCTATATCTATTACTCCCCCTTGGCATCAAGTACCCAAAAGGGGCAAGGAGGAGGAACTGCTAGGGAGTCACAGAGCATCCTCATCATCGTCATGAGCACCACTGCCACCAGCCTCATCGAAGAAATCAGCCCAGTCAGGGTCAGAAGGAAAACCAAAGTCAAAGGGAGGAGCCACAGGGAGACGCTCATCGTCACTCACATCAGTAGCACCGGAGTCTCTCAGACGAGCCTTCAGCGCATTCTTGGAGATGACCATGCGAGTGACAACATCATGGTTTTGTGTACAGTGGAAGGTAAAGGCCTTCATCATGGCAGAGTGGGCCTTCCCAAGAAAGCGGGCAATGCGCCCAAAAGGGGCAGAGTCAGAGGGGGTCGGGCGAGACATAGCAACAGTCCGTCGAGTAGGAGGAGGTTTTGATGAACCCTTAGGAGCCCAATCGTCCCCCATGTGAGCAGGAATGACCCACTTCTTATGCACATGAGTCTGTGCAAGAGGAAATGGGGCCACACTCTTAATGAGAGCCTGAATGAATGGAGAGGAAAGGCCCGTTTGTACTGAAGACTAGTGAGATGGATCTCATACCATAGAAAGTGAGGAACATTTATATTCCCTTTGGGAGACTCATAGAGACGAGACATGAGATCAATGCAATAACCGTTGCAGGATCCCTTGTCACCCATCTTGGGATAGATGGTGCGAATGACACATTGGTAGATGATGAAGAAGGGAGACCTCCAAATAGATACTTGGTTCAAATCCTTCATCCTCTCCTCCGCATCAAGGTCGGCTAAATCCTTAAGAAGATACCCACAAGCCTCAATAGTTTTGGGCCTGTGGTTGGGATCATTCTTATGGATTTTGAACGTCAGGAAAACCAAGGGCAGCGACAAACTGAGCATAAGTAGCAGTGAGCTCGGTGTCAGATGTCATCCAAGTGACGGTCTTACTAGGACAAAGGAAGCAGGTTGCATAAAACTAATGGATAGCAACATGATTAAAATCTTGGTGAAATGCGACGGGAGCAGCGAGGCCGGATGACTCAATGAGTTCAATAGCACCTGGATATTTCACCAGGTGAGCGCGAATATGCTCCAAGTCAATGTAGTGATGAGCAGATCGACCCTTGGGAATAATGACAGTGGACAAAATGTCCGCCTGAACATTTGTGCAAAAATGAGAGTCCATGGAGTCATGCTCGATAGAAAATTGATCAACATCGCGACGAAACTTCAGGTAGGCAGGTTTGGCGACTTGAGTGAAATTTTTGACGACACGACCAAGAGACCGAGGAGGCTCAAGTGATATGCGACAACCTTCTTCATTCGGTTGTGACGGAGGAGGAGCAAGCATGTAGGTGGCCCTACAAGAGCCGGAAGGCCTGATCGGAACGACCACGTAGTCAGCACGTTCTTCATACTCCATCTCCTCTTTATAGTCAGACCCCTCAGGAGAAGTGGTATCCTCATGGACAGGACGTTTGCCAACCCGCTTTCGCGGACGATGATGCTCTTGCGAGTCATCCGAGCCACCGCGACAAGACGCGCGAGCAGAAGAGCCCCCGGTATTCTTGTGGGCAGTGTGTTTGATTTTCGGCATCGTTGAGGCACCAACACCTTGTGAACAACCAAAGGAATCAGAGATCACCACCGAGCACGAATCCACCATGAATGGGAGAGGAAACAAAAAAATGAATGGAGGAAGAGATGAGGTCAAGGGAGAGCTACCTCGGGGGAGGAACTCGAGGGTCGGATCGACGGAGGGACAACATATCCACTCACTGGCGGCATGGCGGTGGACAGAGGCACGAGGTAGGGACGGGATAGAATAGGGCAACTGCCCATTCGATCCCGTCCCCAGATTTTAAATGGGCCGCAGACTATACCGGACAGTTGTCGGACGTCCAAGACCTGATGGGTGTGCCAGACTGACCAGGCGATGGACGATCGGATGACATCGGACGTCCGAGGCCCGGGTAAACATGAGTAGCTGAGAAGGAATGTTGCACAACAACTGGATAGCCGATGAATGTCAAACGACTGGTATGTTGCAAGTCACCGGACGACCGACAAGTGTCGGAAATATGGTGGTAAAAGCAGATAGCGTGTAGTGAGTACTTGATGGACCCTAGGATATGAACATGCATATATATATATATATATATATATATATATATATATATATATATATATAAGAAGATAAATAGAGACGAAATCACATGATTATTAACGAGACACACCTATTAAGGACCCCATGCATGAAAATGCAACCTTCCAGGAGGAAGGGCGGTGGCCAAGGCCACCATGTGTGAGTATGTGTGTCGTGAAGCCGCGAAGGTTTTAACCTTGGGCTCAAAAACACAACTCCATTATTTAAAGCACCATTTTTATCACATGAATATAGTAGCTTTGAGAGTATTTGGTCTATTTATGCATCATATAGAGAGAAGAAGATTCATGAACTGAGTTTCTCCCCCTAAATACATGCCTAAACCTAGAGAAGACATGAAATAACTATATGCATGTGTACAAGATTTCACATAATGTTATCAAGATCTAGGATACCAAGTTCATGCCTCAGTTCACAAAACCTTGCTTCATCCAATGGTCTAGTAAAGATGTCAGCAAGTTGCATCCATAACAACATGGGCAATATCCATGTCACCTTTTGC
The DNA here is from genome assembly GCF_018294505.1 of Triticum aestivum. Taxonomy (NCBI): domain Eukaryota; kingdom Viridiplantae; phylum Streptophyta; class Magnoliopsida; order Poales; family Poaceae; genus Triticum; species Triticum aestivum. The sequence goes on along the minus strand of NC_057802.1, from coordinate 288,902,389 downwards.
ACACGGTCTCTTATGAAGTGATATCTAATATCAATATGCTTGGTGTGGGGTGATCAATAGGGTTTTTAGCAATCTTGATGGCACTTTCATTGTCACATAGAAGAGGCACATGTCTACAAGTGATACCATAATCCTTCAAAGTTTGCCTCGTCCATAGCAGTTGAGTTGCACAGCTTGCGGTTCCAATGTATTCGGCTTCGGCGGTGGAGAGGGAGACACAATTTTGCTTCTTTGAGGACCAACTTACCAAGGAGCGGCTAAGAAATTGACATGCACCGGAGGTAGACTCCTGTCACACTTTGTCACCGGCCCAATCCGCATCCGTGTACCCAATGTGATCAAACTTGGCATCCTTGGGGTACCATAAACCCAACTGTGGGGATGTGAACAAGGTATCTAAGAATATGCTTAACTGCCTTATGACGACTTTCCCTAGGGGAAGCTTGAAATCTTACACATATGCCTACATTTAACATGATGTCTGGTCTAGATGCACAAAGATAAAGCAACGAACCAATCATAGAGCGGTAAAGAGATGGGTCAAATGGGATACCGTTTGTGTCTTCATTAAGAACAAGATTGGTTGGCATGGGTGTCTTGCATGGACTAGCATCAGTCATTCCTTCTCAAGAAGGTCCTTGAGGTATTTTGGTTTGAGACAAGAAAATCCCTTCTTGAAATTGTTGAATTTGAAATCCGAGAAAGAACTTCAAGTCCGCATTGAGTGACATCTCAAAGGCCTTGGTCATGGAGGCTACAAACTTCTTGCACAAATGTGTTAGGAGAACCAAAAATGATCTCATCTACATAGATTTGGCATAAGACCAAATCACCCTTTTCTCTCTTAGTAAAAAGAGTGGGATCGATCACCCCTCTCACAAAGCCATCGTCGAGTAGAAACTTCTTAAGATGATCATACCAAGCACGAGGTGCTTGTTTGAGGCTATACAAAGCCTTGTGAAGTTTATACACATAGTCTTTGTGATCGGGATCAACGAAACCGGGTGGTTGTGACACATATACTTCTTCTTGTAGAGGACCATTAAGAAAAGCACTCTTCACATCCATTTGATGTAAGGTAAACCCATTGAAAGCAGCATAAGCAAGTAAGATGTGAATAGACTCAAGATGGCCAACTGGAGCAAAGGTCTCATCAAAGTCCAAACCTTCAACTTGTGAGTACCCTTGTGCCACTAACCTTGCCTTGTTTCGGATGATTACACAATTCTCATCTTGCTTGTTTTTGAAAATCCATTTGGTTCCAATGACATTGTGTTCCTTAGCAGGTCTTTCGATTAAAGACCACACTTTGTTGCGTTCAAAACTGTTCATCTCTTCTTGCATAGCCACCAGCCAATCATTGTCCGCCAATGCATCTTGTACCTTGAGTGGCTCAACACTATAGACAAACGAAAAGTGAGCACAAAAGTTTGTCAATTGTTTACGAGTGACTCTACCTTCCGATATGCCGGTAAGAATTTGATCAACATCAACACGACCAGTGCTACTTCTTGAGCTTGCATTTGTTTTCCATTGAAGAGGAAAGGGTGATGCAGCAAAGTAGAGATAAGTATTTCCCTCAGTTAAGAACCAAGGTATCAATCCAGTAGGAGAAGAACGCACAAATCACCAATACCTACACAAACAATCAAACACTTGCACCCAATGCGATAAAGGGGTTATCAATCCCTTCACGGTCACTTGCAAACGTGAGATCTGATAGAGATAGATGAATAAAACTAAACAAAATGTAAAATGGTTTTTTTGGTTTATAGATCTGAAAGTAAAAGATTGCAAAATAGTAGATCAGAAACTAATATGATGGAAAATAGACTCGGGGGGCATAGGTTTCACTAGGGGCTTCTCTCTTGAAGGCAAGTAATATGGTGGGTGAACAAATTACTGTCGAGCAATTGATAGAAAAGCGCAAAGTTATGATGATATCCAAGGCAATGATTATGTAATATAGGCATAACGTCCGTGTCAAATAGACTGACTCCTGCGTGCATCTACTACTATTACTCCACACATCGACCCACTCCTGCTTGCCTCTAGAGTATTAAGTTCATAAATAACAGAGTAATGCTTTAAGTAAGATGACATGATGTAGAGGAATAAACTCATGCAATATGATGTAAACCCCATATTTTTATCCTCGATGGCAACAATACAATACATGCCTCGCTACCCCTACTTTGTCACTGGGTGAGGACACCGAAAAATTGAACCCAAAGCTAAGCACCTCTCCCATTGCAAGAAAAACCAATCTAGTTGGCCCAACCAAACTGATAATTCGAAGAGAAATACAAAGATATCAAATCATGCATATAAGAGTTCAGAGGAGATTCAAATAATATTCATACATAAACTGATCATAAATCCACAATTCATCGGATCTCGACAAACACACCGCAAAAGAAGATTACATCGGATAGATCTCCAAAAACATCGAGGAGAACATGGTATTGAGAAAGAGAAGAAGCCATCTGGCTACAAGCTATGGACCCGTAGGTCTGAGGTAAACTACTCACGCTTCATCGGAAGGGCAATAGGGTTGATGTAGTGCCCTCCATGATCGAATCCCCCTCCGACAGGATGCCGGAAAAGGCCCCAAGATGGGATCTCACGGGAATAGAAGGTTGCCGCGGTGGAAAAGTGTTTCCGTGGATGCTTCTGGTGGTTTGGGAATATATGTGAATATATAGGAGGAAGAAGTAGGTCAGGGGGTCATGAGGAGCCCACAAGGTAGGGGGCGCGCCCTACCTCCCTGGGCACGCCCTCCACCCTTGTCGCCTCCTCATGGCTCTTCTAACTTGAACTCCAAGTCTCCCGGGTGTCTTCTGGTCCAAGAAAAATCATCGTGAATGTTTTATTCCATTTGAACTCCATTTGGTATTCCTTTTCCGCGAAGCTCAAAAACAAAGAAAAAAACAGAAATTTGCACTGGGCTCTAGGTTAATAGGTTAGTCCCAAAAATAATATAAAATAGCATATTAATGCATATAAAACATCCAAAGCAGATAATATAATAGCATGGAACCATAAAAAATTATAGATACGTTGGAGACGTATCAAGCATCCCCAAGCTTGATTCCTGCTCGTCCTTGAGTAGGTAAATGATAAAAATAGAATTTTTGATGTGGAATGCTACCTAACATATTTATCCATGTAATTTTCTTTATTGTGGCATGAATTTTCAGATCCATAAGATTCAAAACAAAAGTTTAGTATTGACATAAAAACGATAATACTTCAAGCATACTAACAAAGCAATCATGTCTTCTCAAAATAACATGGCCAAAGAAAGCTATCCCCACAAAATCATATAGTCTGGCTATGCTCCATCTTCATCACACAAAATATTCAAATCATGCACAACCCCGATGACAAGCCAAGCAATTGTTTCATACTTTTGATGTTCTCAAACCTTTTCAACTTTCACGCCATACATGAGAGTGAGCCATGGACATAGCACTATAGGTGGAATAGAATATGGTGCTTGTGGAGAAGACAAAAAGAAGGAGATAGTCTCACATCAACTAGGCGTATCAATGGCCTATGGAGATGCCCATCAATAGATATCAATGTGAGTGAGTAGGGATTGCCATGCAATGGATGCACTAGAGCTATAAGTTTATGAAAGCTCAAAAAAGAAACTAAGTGGGAGTGCATCCAACTTGCTTGCTCATGAAGACCTAAGGCAATTTGAGGAAGCCCATCATTGGAATATACAAGCCAAGTTCTATAATGAAAAATTCCCACTAGTATATGAAAGTGACAACATAGGAGACTCTCTATCATGAAGATCATGGTGCTACTTTGAAGCACAAGTGTGGAAAAAGGATAGTAACATTGCCCCTTCTCTCTTTTCTCTCATTTTTTTGGTGGGCTTCTTTGGCCTCTTTTATTTTTTTATAAAGTCCAGAGACTCATCCCGACTTTTGGGGGAATCATAGCTTCCATCATCCTTTCCTCACATGGGACAATGCTCTAATAATGATGATCATCACACTTTTATTTACTTACAACTCAAGAATTACAACTCGATACTTAGAACAAAATATGACTCTATATGAATGCCTCCGGCAGTGTACCGGGATGTGCAATGACTCAAGAGCGACATGTATAAAAAATGATGAATGGTGGCTTTGCCACAAATACGATGTCAACTACATGATCATGCAAAGCAATATGACAGTGATGAAGCATGTTACAATAAACGAAACGGTGGAAAGTTGCATGTCCATATATCTCGGAATGGCTATGGAAATGCCATAATAGGTAGGTATGGTGGCTGTTTTGAGGACGGTATATGGTGGGTGTATGGTACCGGCGAAAGTTGCGCGGCACTAGAGAGGCTAGCGATGGTGGAAGGGTGAGAGTGCGTATAATCCATGGACTCGACATTAGTCATAAAGAACTCACATACTTATTGCAAAAGTCTATTAGTCATCGAAACAAAGTACTATGTGCATGCTACTAGGGGGATAGATTGGTAGTAAAAGACCATCTCTCATCCCCGACCGCCACTCATAAGGAAGACAATCAATAAATAAATCATGCTCCGACTTCATCACATAACGGTTCACCATACGTGCATGCTATGGGAATCACAAACTTTAACACAGGTACTTCTGCCAATGCACAATTACTCACTAGCATGACTCTAATATCACCATCCTCATATCTCAAAACAATCATAAGGAATCAAACTTTACATAGTATTCAATGCACTTTATATGAAAGTTTTTATTATATCCCTCTTGGATGTCTATCATTAGGACTAAATTCATAACCAAAGAAAATTACCATGCTGTTTAGAAAGACTCCCAAAATAATATAAGTGAAGTATGAGAGTTCAATAATTTCTATAAAATAAAATCACCGCGGTGCTCTAAAAAGATATAAGTGAAGCACTAGAGCAAAATTGCCTAGCTCAAAAGATATAAGTGAAGCACATAGAGTATTCTAATAAATCACGATTCATGCGTCTCCCTCTCAAGAGGTGTGTACAACAGGGATGACTGTGGCAAACTAAAAAGCAAAGACTCATATCATACAAGACGCTCCAAGCAAAACACATATCATGTGGTGAATAAAAATATAGCCTCAAGTAATGTTACCGATAGACGAAGACGAAAGAGGGGATGCCTTCCGGGGCATCCCCAAGCTTAGGCTCTTGGTTCTCCTTGAATATTACTTTGGGGTGCCTTAGACATCTAGCTTAGGCTCTTGCCACTCCTTATTCCATAGTACATCAAATCTTTACCCAAAACCTGAAAACTTCACAACACAAAACTCAACAGAAAATCTCATGAGATCCGTTAGTATAAGAAAATAAATCACCACTTATGGTATTGTTGTGAAGTCATTGTTTATTTATATTGGTGTATTATCTACTGTATTCCAACTTCTCCATGGTTCATACCCCCCGATACTACCCATAGATTCATCAAAATAAGCAAACAACACAAAGAAAACAGAACATTCTGTAGTAATCTGTAACTCTCGAATACTTGTGTAACTCCAAAAATTCTGAAAAATTAGGACAACAGAGGCAATTTGTATCTTAATCTTCTACAAAAAGAATCAGTATTTTATGACGCTTCTGTTAAAAATGAGAATTATTTTCCTACGCGCAAAAGTTTCTTTTTTTCAACAAGATCAAATCAACTATCACCGTAAGCTATCCCAAAGGTCTTACTTGGCACAAACACTAATTAAAACACAATTACTACAGAGGTAGTAATGTGTATTTTATTCAAGAACAGTAGCAAAACAAAAAACACAAAAATAAAATTGGGTTGCCTCCCAACAAGCGCTATTGTTTAACACCCCTAGCTAGGCATAAAAACATAGATCTAGGTATTGTCATCTTTGGTATGCAATTCCTTTCTCATCAACCCCTCCAAAACAAACACATCTAATTCTAACATACTTCCTACGCATAGGCATTTTATAAGCAAACAAATTATCAAGGCAAGCAAAAACTATCATATGCAAGGAAGAAGAAAGAGCCGATAGCAATCTCAACATGAAGAGAGGTAATTTACTAACATGGAAATTTCCAAAACCATATTTTCCTCTCTCAAAATAATTACATGTAGGATCATATTCAAATTCAACAATATAGCTATCACATAAAATATTCTCTTCATGATCCACATGCATGCAAAGTTGACACTCTTCCAAGATAGTGGGATTAACATTAACTAAAGTCATGACCTCTCCAACCCCACTTTTGTCAAAAAAATCATAAGATTGATCATTCTCCAAAGTAGTGGGATCATTATTACCTAAAGTTGACACTCTTACAAACCCATTAACGCAAGCATATTCATGATGAGGCTTAAATAAATTTTCAAGATCATCAGAAAAATCACCCCAATCATGATCATTGCAACAAGTAGTGGACATAGCAAAATTAGCATCCCCAAGCTTAGGGTTTTGCATATTATTAGCACAATTGAAATTAATAGAATTTATAATAACATCATTGCAATAATGCTTTTCATTCAAGGAGCTATCGTAAATCACTTCATAAATTTCTTCATTAAACACTTCATCACAATTTTCAGATTCACGAATTTCAAGCAAAACCTCATAAAGATAATCTAGTGCACTCAACTCACTAGCAATTGGTTCATCATAATTGGATCTCTTAAAAAGATTAGCAAGTGGATGAGGATCCATAAACTCTTTGCTTCTGATTTTCAATAAACACACAATTATACCAAGAAAACGAGCAAACAAACCAAGTAAGACATAAGGGCAAACGAAAAGACAAACGAAAGAAGGGAGAATAAAAAGGCAAATCTTTTCGAAAATCATTTTAGAAGTGGGGGAGAGGAAAACGAGGGGAAAATGGCGAATAATGTAATGCAAGAGATGAGAGTTTATGATGGGTACTTGGTAGGCTTGATATTGATCTCCCTGACAACGATGCCAGAAATTGGCAAGTTGACGAGACACTAATCTTGACTTGGCGTAGATATCCCCGGCAACGGCGCCAGAAATTCTTCCTGCTACTTCTTGAGCTTGCATTGTTTTTTCCCTTGAAGAGGAAAGGGTGATGCAGCAAAGTAGAGATAAGTATTTCCCTCAGTTAAGAACCAAGGTATCAATCCAGTAGGAGAAGAACGCGCAAATCACCAATACCTGCACAAACAATCAAACACTTGCACCCAATGCGATAAAGGAGTTATCAATCCCTTCACGGTCACTTGCAAATGTGAGATCTGATAGAGATAGATGAATAAAACTAAACAAAATGTAAAATGGTTTTTTTGGTTTATAGATCTGAAAGTAAAAGATTGCAAAATAGTAGATCAGAAACTAATATGATGGAAAATAGACTCGGGGGGCATAGGTTTCACTAGAGGCTTCTCTCTTGAAGGCAGGTAATACAGTGGGTGAGCTAATTACTGTCGAGCAATTGATAGAAAAGCGCAAAGTTATGACGATATCCAAGGCAATGATTATGTAATATAGGCATCACGTCCGTGTCAAGTAGACCGACTCCTGCCTGCATCTACTAATATTACTCCACACATCGACTGACTCTTGCCTCCATCTAGAGTATTAAGTTCATAAAGAACAGAGTGACGCTTTAAGTAAGATGACATGATGTAGAGGAATAAACTCATGCAATATGATGTAAACCCCATCTTTTTATCCTCGATAGCAACAATACAATACGTGCCTCGCTACCCTACTTTGTCACTTGGCGAGGACACCGCAAGATTGAACTCAAAGCTAAGCACCTCTCCCATTGCAAGAAAAACCAATCTAGTTGGCCAAACCAAACCGATAATTTGAAGAGAAATACAAAGATATCAAATCATGCATATAAGAATTCAGAGGATATTCAAATAATATTCATAGATAAACTGATCGTAAATCCACAATTCATCGGATTTCGACAAACACACCGCAAAAGAAGAATACATCAGATAGATCTCCAAGAACATCGAGGAGAACATGGTATTGAGAATCAAAGAGAGAGAGAGAGAGACAGAGAGAGAGAGAAGAAGCCATCTAGCTACAAGCTATGGACCCGTAGGTCTGAGGTAAACTACTCACGCTTCATCGGAAGGGCAATAGGGTTGATGTAGATGCCCTCCGTGATCGAATCCCCCTCCGGTAGGATGCCGGAAAAGGCCCCAAGATGGGATCTCACGGGAACAGAAGGTTGCGGCGGTGGAAAAGTGTTTTCGTGGATTCTTCTGGTGGTTTGGGAATGTACGTGAATATATAGGAGGAAGAAGTAGGTCAAGGGGGTCACGAGGGGCCCACAAGGAAGGGGGCGCTCCCTCCACCCTTGCCACCGCCTCGTGGCTCTTCTGACTTGAACTCCAAGTCTCCCGGGTGTCTTGTGGTCCAGGAAAAATGATCGCGAAAGTTTTATTCCGTTTGGACTCCGTTTGGTATTCCTTTTCCGCGAAGCTCAAAAACAAGGAAAAAGACATAAACTGGCACTTGGCTCTAGGTTAATAGGTTAGTCCCAAAAATAATATAAACAGCATATTAATGCATATAAAACATCCAAAACAGATAATATAATAGCATGGAACAATAAAAAATTATAGATACGTTGGAGACGTATCAACCAACCACTCGCGGCATGATGGAGGTTAGGGTTTCATGAGGTTCAACTTCATTTCCATCATCGACATCCTCAACATATGGATCATTAATGTGCGGTGGAAGACTTCTTCGTGTTGCATTTGTTGAGGTTCATCATCAACGATTGCATTTTCTTGTTCTTGCTCCTGATGATGATCTTGTTCTTGAATATGATCATGGTGAGGGACTTGTTCTTGTTCTTGAACAACGGGCTCCATTTGAGCAATAGGATCTTATGGTGGCATGGGTGTTGTAGGGGCTTGATGAAGAATGAAGCCCCCATCTTCTTCTTCTTCATCATGAGATTCTTGTTCCATTCAAAGAAGAGCACCAACACCCATGGTCAAGATATCTTGAGAAGGATCTTCTTCACCTGCATCACTCAGATCAACTTGCCCCCCATGGAATCCATTAAATTCATCAAACACCACGTCACAAGTTTCTACAACACATCCACTGGATTTGTTGTAGACTCTATAGGCATGAGAGTTTGATCCATAACCAACAAATATGCCCTCAATTGTTTCGGATTGAAAATTTCCTAACCGTTCTCTCTTGTTGAGAATGAAGCACTTGCATCCAAATACACGGAAGTACTTGACATTCGGCTTGTTCCCGGTTAGGAGCTCATAATGATTCTTTTCCAATATTGTGCGGAGGAAAAGCCGGTTTTATGCATGGCATGCAGTGTTGACAGCCTCAGCCCCAAAACTATGAGGTGACTTGTACTCATCCAACATGGACCTTGCCACCTCCACAAGATTATGGTTCTTCCTCTCAGCTACACCTTTGTTGGGGAGTGTAGGGTGCAGAGTATTGATGTTCAATCCCCTCATCACTAAGAAATTCTTCCAAGGTGTAGTTCTTGAAATCGAAGCCAATGTAACTTCTTATTGCCAAATTTCTTTGTCAAACTTGCATTGGGCTTGCTTGGCAAAGTCAATGAAGGTGATCTTTGTCTCCTCATTGGACTTGAGGAAGAACACCCATGTGTATCTTGAATAATCATCAAGAATGACAAGACCATACTTTTCCCCACCAAGACTATCCCATGAAGGAGGCCCAAAGAGATCTACATGAAGAAGCTACAATGGCCTTGAAGTAGATACAACATTCTTGGGTGGGTGCTTTGATTGATGTTGCTTCCTGGCTATGCATGCACTACACACACGATCTTTCTCAAAAGAAACATTGGTTAGTCCAAGGTTGTGATTACCCTTTAAGAGATCTTGAAGATTTCTCACGCCGACATGGGCTAGCCGGCGATGCCATAGCCACCCCTTGTCGACTTTGGCCATTAGACAAGTTGCATGGAATGTACTCTCTTTCTAGAAATGAACCGTGTAAAGGTTGCCATCCAACTCTCCAACGAAGGCCACTTCGAGAGTATTTCTCTTAAAGACTTTCACATCCGTTAGTCCAAATAGTGTATCATAACCAACGGAAGCCAATTGATGAATGGAAAGCAAATGGTATTTAAGGGATTGAACAAGCATGACATTTGCAAGAGACATGTCATTTGTGATAGCCACCTTGCCCAACCCAAGTAACTATCCTTTTGATCCTCCACCAAACACAATGCTCATAAATGGTTGAATAGCTTCCATGAAATAGAAGAGCAATTTGCTATCTCCGGTCATATGGTTGGTGCATCCACTGTCGATCACCCATTTGACTCCACCAGAGAAGGCAACCTACACACAATTCATGACTTGGTTAGAGGCACCCATTTTGCAATGGGACCTCTCAAGTTAGTCACAAGAGTCTTAGGAACCCAAATAGCATATATAGAAATGGAACGCATTACGAGGACCAACAAATTGAGCATAAACTTCTCCATCCTTTGTCTTACGAAGCACATAGGGAACTCCTTTGGTTTGTTGAGAGTGGGCATGCCCCTAGTGGCCTTCCCACTCACAACCTTACCTTTCTCCTTGTGCCCTTCACGCACAAAAATGTTTCCTTGAGAGGTGTGGTGCCCTTTTGAGAGGACTTTTTCTTCTTGCTTGTGCTTGGGTCAAACCCAACCCCTTCCTTAGCAACCACCTCATTTTATTGGCTCAATACCTCATTAAGGTTCTTTTGTCCTTGAGTACATGTCATGAGTCCTCTCTCAAGTTGTGATTTCATAAGGCGATTCTCCTCAAGAATAGATGCTAGGTCACCACTAGAGTTAGTAGTACATGCATCAACATTTATAATAGGTGAGGAGTAAACCTTGGCTAGAGTTTCAAGATACGTAAGTTTGAGTGTCTCAAAACTCTTTGTAAGAAGGGTGAGCTCTTCTTCCTTAGTCTTGAGGGACACGGATAGAAGCTCACAATCCTTAGAGAGAGTAGCATGAGATTCCACAAGCTTACTCTTATCATTTAGCAACTACTTGCAAGAGTTCTTGGCCTTTTTCAAGGAGGCAAGTTCTTTAGCATGAACATCAATGTTTGCACCAATATTTAAGCATAGTTCATCATTTCGTGCTTCCTCATAGTGGACTTTCTGCTCAAGGATTGCATATTTTTCCTTTTCCTAGATGACAAGGATTTCGAGTTCCTTAATGGTGATGGTGTGCTTACTCACCATCTCCACAAGCATACGAAACATAGTGAGCTTCTTTCCTTTGAGGGAGCACATGAACTTATCTAGTTTAGCAAGCATAGGATCATCCATATCATCATCATCATGATTATCCTCCGCATCAAGGTATTCATCACTAGGAGTAGAAGGAGTGAAAATAGGAGGGTTTGAACGTGGTGTTACCTTGACCTTGTTAGGAGAGTTTTGGTTCTCTCCGTCTTCCACCACGGTCTTAGCCATTAGGTATTTGTGAGTGTTGCCCTTGTAGTCTTTCATGTAGTTGTAGGTTACAACCTCACCACTCTTCTTGACTAGCCTCAAGGTGTTCTGAGAATCTTGAGCTACTCCGGCCACACCACCAACATCATCCGGATCGGATTCTTCTTGAGCGACCATTGCCTTCCCATCTCTCTTCTTGAGTTTGGAGTTCAATGGGTTTGGCAACTTCTTCTTAGGAAAGGTCTTGGGAAACCTTGGTTTATCTTCTCTCTTCTCATAAGGACAACTGTTGGAGAAGTGGTTGGTTTCTTCACAGTTGTAGCACATTCTTACTTTCTTCTTTTGGAATCTTCCCTTGAACTTTCCTGCGCTAAACTTCTTGACAAAGAGGGCAATGTCTTCATATGATGGGCTCTCGCCAGAGTCAATCTCATCACCTTATTCATCATCATCTTCATCATCTTCTTCACTTTGCTCTTCCTCACATGCATGCTTGGCCTTCAAAGAAAGATTGATCTTTGACGTTGAGGAACCATGCATGGCAAGATGTTTTGTAGCATTTGCCTTGGATTCTTAAAATAGCTGAAAAGTGGATATGATATCAACGGGAGTCATTTCCTTGAATCCATGGTGTTGCCTTATGTCCCACACTATTTGGTGATGATACATGGCACGAGCATGGAGCAATTTGTCCACAAGAAATAGCTTAGTCAAGTTAAATCCATATTGTGTCTTGTCACAATCACAGGACTCAAAATTGGCGGAGAGAGTCATGAGACGCTCAAGGAGCTGCTTGATGGATTCACCTTTATCCATACAAAAGTTTTGCAATTGACCTTTGGCAATTTCATACCGAGCAAGCCGGAGAGTGGAGGTACCTGTCTTGGTCCTCACAACGCTGTCCCATAATTCCTTGGCACTTGTGATGTGTATGTAAGGTCTCCTTTGCTTATCATTCATTCGTTTCCTTATGCACATGATTGCGGTGTCGTTGAGATGCTTGTCATATGTTTCTCTTGGAGTGAGATTCTTTGGGTCGACAGGGTTGTAGCCATACTCCAAGATGTCCAACATTTCATCATTGGCGTACCTAAGATGGTCATGTATGCCAACTCTCCACAACGCAAAATCGGAACTGTCATCAAGCAAAGGGAGTTTGCCCCGAGGCTTATACTTAGGTTTCTCTACTTGAGGTCTTGCATAAAGCCATGGAACACTAGAGTGATCACTAGTAGGAGGTTGTTGGCGAAGAGAAGGAGTAGGCGCAGTTGGCCTCAAGGCCGCACCACCCGGATTGGCAAGTGGTGCGAGAATCGTGGTTAATGCGGCTAACCTCATTTAGACCAAGGCCTCAAGAGAAGCATCATGCTCCTCCTTTTGCTTAGCAAGGGCCCGTTCCAAATCCTTAGAAGTGAATGACTTGACTTCTGAAGAAGTCGTGCCCTTCTCCTTCGGATTTGCAACAAGGGGAGTCCCATCGGGGTTCATATCGCTCTAGGGCGGTTAAGCCACAAGAATAAAGCACGAGGCTCTGATACCAATTGAAAGGATCGAGATGGACCTAGAGGGGGTGAATAGTTACAATTCCAAATTTTAATTGTTACTTAGCTATTTTAGGCAATAATGCAGAATATGGAGTGAGCCTAAAAATTGCAAAGGTAATAGTAGTACTAAGCAAGAGAGTGAATATATACAACAAGTATTTAGACAAGCAAGCACAAAATAATATAAGTAGAAGCTAAGATATAAGTAACCACAAGTAGGGAGCTAGGGTTAGGAATAACCGCAACTCCGAGAAAAGAGGATGTATGCCGATGTTCACTTCCTTGGAGGGAAGCTACGTCACTGTTTAAAGAGGTGGATGTTACCACGAAGGCACACCTGTTGGGGAACGTAGCATGCAATTTTAAATTTTTTCCTACGATCACACAAGATCTATCTAGGAGATGCATAGCGACGAGAGGGGGAGAGTGTGTCCACGTACCCTCGTACACCAAAAGTGGAAGCGTTTACTTAACGCGGTTGATGTAGTAGAACGTCTTCTCGATCCAACCGATCAAGTACCGAACGTATGGCACCTCCAAGTTCTGCACACGTTCAGCTCGATGATGTCCCTTGAACTCTTGATATAGCAAAGTGTCGAGGGAGAGTTCCGTCAGCACTACGGCGTGGTGACGGTGATGGTGAAGTGATCCGTGCAAGGCTTCGCCTAAGCACTACGTGAATATGACCGGAGGAGTAAACTGTGGAGGGGAGCGCCGCACACGGATTGGAACAATTGATGTGTGTTAGAGGCGCCCCCGACCCCGTATATAAAGGAGGGAGAGGGGAGGTGGACGGACCTAGGCGCGCCCCAAGTGGGAGGAGTCCCACTTGGGCTCCTAGTAGGATTCGCCCCCCTTCCTTTTATCGAAGGGGAAAGGGGGATGGAGAGAGAGAGAGAGAGGGAGAAGGAAAGGGGGCGCCGCCCCCTCCCCTTGTCCAATTCGGACTCCTCCCTTGCAGAGGGGGGGGGGCGCCACCCCTATGTGGGCTGGTTTGCCTCCCTCCTATGGCCCATATGGCCCATATCTTCCCCCGGGGGGTTCCGGTAACCCCCCGGTACTCCGATATGTACCTGATACATTCCGAAACACTTCCGGTGTTCGAATACTATCATCCAATATATCAATCTTTACCTCTTGACCATTTCGAGACCCCTCGTCATGTCCGTGATCTCATCCGGGACTCGGACAATCTTCGGTCACCAAATCACATAACTCATAATACAAATCGTCATCGAACGTTAAGTGTGCGGACCCTACGGGTTCGAGAACTATGTAGACATGACCGAGACACCTCTCCGGTCAATAACCAATAGCGGAACCTAGATGCTCATATTGGTTCCTACATATTCTACGAAGATCTTTATCGATCAAACCGTAATGACAACATACGTCATTCCCTTTGTCATCGGTATGTTACTTGCTCGAGATTCGATCGTCAGTATCTTCATACCTAGTTCAATCTCGTTACCGGCAAGTCTCTTTACTCGTTCCGTAATGCATCATCCCGTAACTAACTCATTAGTCACATTGCTTGCAAGGCTTATCATGATGTCCATTACCGAGAGGGCCCAGAGACACCTCTCCGATACTCGGAGTGACAAATCCTAATCTCGATCTATGCCAACCCAACAAACACCTTCGGAGATACCTGTAGAGCATCCTTATAATCACCCAGTTACGTTGTGACGTTTGATAGCACATAAGGTATTCCTCCGGTATCCGGGAGTTGCATAATCTCATAGTCAAAGGAATATGTATAAGTCATGAAGAAAGCAATAGCACTAAAACTTAATGATCATTATGCTAAGCTAACAGATGGGTCTTGTCCATCACATCATTCTCCTAATGATGTGATTTCGTTCATCAAATGACAACACATGTCTATGGTTAGGAAACTTAACCATCTTTGATTAACGAGCTAGTTTAGTATAGGCTTACCAGGGACACTGTGTTTTGTCTATGTATCCACACATGTATCAAGTTTCCGGTTAATACAATTGTAGCATGAATAATAAACATTTATCATGATATAAAGAAATATAAATAACAACTTTATTATTGCCTATAGGGCATATTTCCTTCAACACCAACACCACGAAGGCCCACCCTATTCTCTCTTGATATCACCACGAAGGTGATTCTCAACCACTAGCGGTAGACCTTGAGGTGGTCTCCAAACCTTTACAAACTTTCCGCGGGAAATCACAATGGTTTGATTCCTCACCGAAGAACTCCTACCACCTAGGAGTCTCCAACCTCCAAGAGCAACAAGATCAAGGGAAACGCTCAAAACTTGCTCAAATCACAAATTCCTTTGGTCACAAGGGGGAGAGGAAGACGATCTATCTTTTGATTGGAGCAACACTCAAGAATCCTCACAAAATGCACTCGGGATCTAGGATTTGATGTAGGAGCAAGAGAGTGGGAGTATTTGTGTTCTTGAGAGCCTTCACAGTGTGTTAGTCAACCCTCTCCCGTGATGGAAGAGGGGTATATATAGTCGGGGGGTGTAAAAACAGCCCTTGGAGTCACAAAAGGCTGTGAGAAGTACCGGAAATCCGGAGGACACGGGACGTCCGACGCCAGACGTCAGGCCGGACGCCCGACCAGGGTGTCGGTTGTCTGGCTGCTAGTGATACGCATAGGCTGAGACACGTGAAAAGGGGCCTGGGCAGTAAATGACGAACACCCGGAAAGTCTTGGTCGTCCGGTGCCCCGGTCGTCTAGAGAAGCCCAAATTTCTGTCAAATCTGTTCTATGAGGAAACAACGGACATCCAGTCAGGACCGGACGCCCGTCGACCGGTCATCTGGAGTGCAACATAAATCCGCTAATTTACTTTTGTGGTGGTGACACAGAATTCCGTAGAAGACCGGACAACAGGTGAGCTGTGAGGGACCGGACGTCCGGTGAACACCGGTCGTCCGGTACAGACAGAGGCATAGCATAAAAGCTTAAAGGAAAGACAACTGAATAAAGAGACCCTAGACCCAAACTATAGATGTGATTAGAAAGGTTTATGTGGGTTTTGAGCAAGTCTTTCACGTAAGCCACTGATCGCCTCTTAATAGTGCGGGATCCCTATACTCAAGATCAAACTGAAAAGAGGCATAAGCCTATTGTCTTGTTTCTCCGTACTTGAGTAATTTTAGATTCATCCGTCATGATCCTCACACAAAACCTGAGGTACATTTGACAGAAATGATTAGTCCCCTATATGTATGTTATCATCAGCATCAAAATATGATCAAGGGCACGATTGCACTTTCATCTTGGATCACTTAACCAAAAATGTAGAGTCTTGGAGCTTTTTCCAATCCATGTTCTTTGCATGTCGAGGGGTCGACATTCAGATATCCTTGCCATACCTACATTGAACTTCCCTGAAATAATCTTTGAATATGCATTAGTTCAATGATGTATATGTTGTTATGGATTACCAAAACCACCCGAGGATTAGTTGCACTTTCAAATGCGGGTCCTCAAACCGCCCGCATACACCCGAACCACGCTGTCCGGACGTGTTTTGACATCCAACACGGTCCTGTATCCGTCCGCTGGCCGGTCCGCATGTCCTTTTCCCCGCAAACCGGGGGGGGGGGGGGGGGGGGCTTTGCAGGCATCCAAACAGTTGCCACGCACGCGTCTGACATTTCATGGCCCACCCAAAACCCTCTTGTTTTCTCTCCCGCGCCCTTTCTCTCCCAAAGCGGCGCTCTAGAGCGGCAACTCTATATTAACACCAGCCAAGAGCGGACACGACCTCTCACTGGTGCCGATATTGAAGCGGCTTACTGGCTGAGAGCACTGCCCACGCCACATCCTCGGTGGCTACGCTTGTTCAATGCTAGAGATGCGTTACTGGACGAGACGCGACGAATATCTACTGCATTCAAATGGGATGCCCATCCGTGCGTCTGCTGCCATTAAACAAGCACATCGGCTGAGAAACCAACTCTGGCGCCCGCGCATTGTCACACTTGGGACGCTTGGCCTCAACGACATCCTATTTAAAGGCAGGCACTTCTGGCTCAAACCACACCACACTACATCTGCTCCACCCTCCTCCGGTGCACAACATCTGCCATGACCACGAGTGGGAACGCGTTGTGGGAGAGCCTATCGATGGAGCTGAAGCTCGAGGTGGCCTCCCTTGCGGTCGCCTAGCAGAACCGTGCCAACAGATAGAGGTTGACATGCCGACCAGCTCCCCGGAGGTCTCCAACGATGACCCCACGTGGAGACGGGCTCTGACGATGACTCGACGCCGGAACCCGCGCCGGTCCATGGGGGTTGCACCATGGAGCATGCGCAGGCGCACTTCAACGTCGCCATGGCGGAGGAGCAGGTGATGTCGGCGTTATGACAAGCACAGGAGGAGCAATGGTACAACCTCTTCCTCCTCGAGCAGCATCGGCCGACGGAGGGCCAAATCTACGTCGAGCGAGCGAGTGAGGAAGCCGTGGCGAACCTCAAATTCGTCACCGACAACAGGCGATCTACGAGGCTTCGCGTTCACGCCGCCACTTGCAACCCAATCACAATGCAGGCCGATGCGGAGGGCGCTGGCGGCCACGGTCAAGAACGCTGCCAGCTATGCATTCTACGCGCCGCCAACAAACTTTCGTTGGCGCCGTGGGATGATGAGTGTACCGCCCATCCACGTCCATAGTGGAACTCACGTCCACCGACGACGAACAGGTCGTGGACTCCGAAGATGAGTAGTAGTAGTGCATGGGAGGCCGCATGGCCTTGTGTCCCAAGTGGGTTGGTCCATCTCCCTTGTCCTTTCCCGTCGGCGACCGCACCTTCACTTCACGGGTCTCATCGTCACCGCTCATGGAGACGGGAAGATGGACCCGACGAATGCCATAAGGGAACAACAAGGACGTGGAGGACGGGAGTCGCTGTAGGCTAGGTTTAGGCCCGGAAGTTTTTTTAACGAAAAAATGTAATGAATGTGCTCCGGTTTATATGAAAATCATTCGGTTTGTATGTAATTCATATGTTTGTTCAATTTTACTTTGAAATGTATGATTGGATGACCAGTTTTCGCATTAATGTCCGCGGACTGGTCCTCACTGATCAGCTGACGGATACGGTGTTAAAACGACCAACCAAGACATGTAATTTTTACGGAGGTATTTGAAACGAAAACGCTGATCCAAACAGGGCCTAGGTTTTGACTCGTTGAACAAAATAAAGCGAATCCCCATTAGATAGGATAGAGAAAGAAATGCGTATATTTCAGAGGGGCGTTGGGCTAAATCGCATCAGAAACGGGCGCTCCTCGTGTAGAAGGCGGCCATAAAGAAGCGACCACCGTTCCGGCCGCAGCCTCCTCCTTCGTCGTCGCCCAGCCCTCAGTCTTTGGTCTTTGCCAAATTCCCACTACCCTGCCCGCACTGCCCGAATCCTTCCCTGCACTGCAGCCTACCCTTTCCCCTGCCCGCCCTGCCCCGACACCCCCACCCCTCTTCACACTCTCTCTTGCCAGTTCCTTCCCTGCTTCTCCCTTCCGCCCGCCCCGCCCCGATGCTCACCTCCGGAGGCCGCGCGGGCGGCTTCCATTGCCACGCTGAGAAGCATTGGGGACGCTGCTGCTGAGTTGGTCGGTGCGCGGGGTGGTGGCGGCGGGTGGGTTGGATAGGAGATGGGGAAGGAGGGGACGCGGCGGGGGCAGGATGTGAGGCGGCGGAAGGGGAAGGAGGCGGCAATGGACGAGGACGACGCGGCGCCTCCGACTGGTTGCTGGATCCGCCTACCGCGACTGGGCGGCGGATGCATGTCGTCGGGCTCCAAGGTCGACTCCTCCACCAGCGGCGCCTGCGCCAACGGCGGCGGTAAAATGCTCTCACCCCTCCTACACATCGCGTTCACTTTCTGGTTTGCTTCCCTGCTCTCCAGCACTAGCAGCAGCCTACGCCTTCGCGTCTGTTCATGCCTGATGCTCGTCCGTACGTTTGATTGGTTGCTCGGGTGCTGTGTGTCTTGTGTTTGAGCACTCGAGATGACAGAGGCCTGAACTTTTTTATTCTATATCTCTTGAAGTTAAGTTGATGGCGATGGGAGCGTTCTATGATGAAATTGGATGTGTTGGTGTGCTCTGGTGGGTGGTAGGATCATTTAAGAGTGGTTGGTATGGTGTGGGGTGGCATGAGATGAGATGTTTCTGTTTAATTTAGACGCGGTGGTACATGAGTTGATGTAAACTGAATGTTGTGCCATGTTGGAGTGCTGCCATTACCCATCTAGAGACAGTAAAACTGTGCAACTTTCCATCCATCTCAGGCTATTAGCGTTGACAGCCGCTGGATCTTCAGTTCTCGTTGCTTTTGGCCATTCGATTTTGTCAAAAATCCTACGTCGTCTCGCTTTGGTTCGCTAAGGTCGAGCTGTATCCGTGATGGGCTGCTGCTCCAGCGACAATTTGGGGAGCCTGCTCTTAAATTGCTAGTATAAAAGGGCGTGGCTTACACTTGTGGGGTTAAGTTCGCCGGTTGCTGGTAATAGGGGATTTTGTAGTGGTTGAAGCAGAAGTACCTCAGGTAAAATGCAAGGTGATGTTTTGTTGCTGGAGGAGTGGTGATTACTGATTAGGAGGAGCTGAAGGGATGCCCAAATGTCGTTAAATTCAATGCTTTGTAGTGGTTGAAGCAGAAGTACCTCAGGTAAAATGCAAGGTGATGTTTTGTTGCTGGAGGAGTGGTGATTACTGATTAGGAGGAGCTGAAGGGATGCCCAAATGTCGTTAAATTCAATGCTTGTCTATTTTGTCCGTACGCTTTTAGACGCAATACAATTAATTACCGTTTGGCCACGTGGTGTTATGCATATTTAGAGGCATTAAAACCGTGCAACTTTGCATCCATCTCAGGCTATTAGCGTTGACAGCCGTTGGATCTTCAGTTCTCGTCGCTTTTGGCCGTTCGATTTTGTCAAAAATCCCACGTTGTCTTGCTTTGGTTCGCTAAGATCGAGCGGTATCCGTGATGGGCTGCTGCTCCAGTGACAATTTCGGGAGCCTGCTGTTAAATTGTTAGTATAAAAGGGCGTGGCTTGCACTTGTCGGGGTAAGTTTGCGGGTTGCTGGTAATAGGGGATTCTGTAGTGGTTGAAGCAGGAGTACCTCAGGTAAAATGCAAGGTGATGTTTTGTTGCTGCAGGAGTGGTGATAACTGATTAGGAGGAACTGAAGGGACGCCCAAATGTCATTAAATTCAATGCTCGTCTGTTTTTGTCCATACGCTTGTAGATGCGTACAATTAATTACCGTTTGGCCATGTGGCATTATGCATATTTGATATTTCTCTGTAATTAAGTACAGAAGGCAACTTTTGTTGCGAGATTTAACATTTCGGGTTCCATTTATGCATGCTTCAGAATATGAACAAACGGATATGTCCAAAGGGAGTGTCAAGTGAAATGCTCAAGCAGGAAACACTAGTTATAGTTATGGTCTATGGACAAAAACTAAAATATAAAAGGTGCTTGTAATTGATGGTTATGTCATAATTTTTGTATCAAGTCACTTCAAATTGTCACACACTCTATTTTCTTATAAAGCATTTTGCATTGTGTTATTAGTGTTATACCTTTAGCATTTAAAGCTTACTTCAGTGAGAAAACTTATATCTTATGTTCAAGCAGACTATTTGATTCAGTTGAGTTGCACCCAAAACATTCCACCTTTCTAAAATGTATGACCCACAAAGTCATCTGCTGTATAAACTCTGGACATACCGTCATGTTTGGTGCAGAATTGGATTTTAATTCCATAGACTTACCCATGGCCTCATTCCTGATCCACATTAAAGAAGTAGAAATATATAAGTCATGTTGACCATCAGGGCCGTACCCGAGAATCCGGGGGCCAGTGCAAAATAGTATTACCTCCGTCCCATAATATAAGATGTTTCTGCAAGTTAGTCTTATATTGTGGGACGGAGGGAGTATGAAATAAGGCCCTGTATATGGAAAATCCTAATTACGAATATTATTATTTATTTTAGCATATACTATAAACATAATCTTCCCAATAATTGTTTCAAAGATAACGGAAAAACTGGAGAAGAATAGCTGAATATATAGGTTGTGCTAGTTCCTAGTATGATGCACCGGAAATTTTCCTTAAAAAAACTTACCGGTGATTTTTTTAGTGGAAATTGAGCGGTGATTTATACTATTAATTGTGATTTAAATGGAGAGAGAGGTCAAAAGAAAGGCGTGTGCTTGTGTACTGGCTGGCCTTGGAACTGGTTGGCGTTTGGAAGTTGGAACATTTCACAGGAGATGAAGTGTTGCTTAGATATTCTCTTGATTAATACTATTAATTGCCATTTAAGATAATTTTTGAGGCCTCAAAATTTTAGGGGCCCTGTGCCATCGCACACGCTGCACCTGCTTACCATATGGGCCTGTTAACCATCTTGCGGGAGCTAGAGGCATCTGTTGTTTCTTGCGGTTTGGCGCAGCTTGCTGTGGGCCACCTAGTAGTGTCCTGGTCGAGGTAGTTTTTCAGTCAGTGGCGCGCTTGTGTTGTATCCCGTAGGGGTGTGTTGTTTGTGTGTGTGTATTTGTTGGATTATGTTTTTCCTTCTTAATGCAATGCAATGATACGTAGCTCTTCTGCGTATTTGAGAAAAAAATGTTGACCATCTTACAGTTAGTGGTGGTATTTTTCGACTTTATATGAGAGACTGTCAGCCTTGTCGTTTAGTCCCATTAAGTTTTTGCTATCACATTAGCTATTGTTTTCCAGCTTCTGATGTTTTGCTCAGAAGCAAGGATTCACATATTTCTGTGGCACTACCTTTGTCAAATTTCAATTATATCAGGTATTGATCTCCTAATGGATAATGTCTACTGTGCAGAGAACAAAAAGGTAAATCATAGTTGTCGGGATCAATCAGCTCCACCAGCCGCATCTGGTTCGACAACATCCAGCAACACTGGAAGCATCTCGCCTTCTTCCATAGTTGGAGAAGAACTTAAACTAGCAGCCCAACTGCGTAGATTTACGTTCAATGAACTTAAGTGCGCCACCAGAAACTTTCGACCTGAGAGTCTTCTTGGTGAGGGAGGTTTTGGTTGTGTCTTTAAAGGTTGGATTGAAGAGAATGGAACTGCTCCGATGAAACCTGGCACAGGATTAACTGTTGCTGTCAAGACACTCAACCATGATGGGCTTCAGGGGCATAAGGAGTGGGTGGTATGTTTTTACTTTCTTTGGTATGCAGCACACGAAACATTATGGTATTAGCTTTATCTGCTTCATTAAGTAAACTATCATTATGTGTTCTCAGGCAGAAGTTGATTTCCTTGGAAACCTTCAACATCCACACCTAGTGAAATTGGTTGGTTACTGCATTGAAGATGACCAACGGTTGCTAGTATACGAATTTATGCCCCGCGGAAGTTTGGAGAACCATCTTTTCAGGAGTAAGTGTTATTTCGTTTTACTCTTAGTCAGATATAACATATGATGCAGATTTTCACTCTGTCAGGACATCTACCCTTGTGGAAATAGTTAATATAATACATGGCATATTTTTCTTCTACTCTTAGACTCTTGGTCGAATGTGACTCGTAGGTATTATTCGTTACTTACTGTTTGCTACTCCTAACTTTTTATTCCATTGCTAGAATTCTGCTTCTGTGCTAAATTTGACGAAACCTAAATTTGTTACTCCCTCCGATCCAAATTAATTGATGCAGCTCTAGTATAATTTTGTACTGATGTTGTACTAGAGCTGCATCGATTAACCTGAATCGGAGGGAGTAGTTTTATTACAACTATATTCTGTAGTGTCTTGTATTCGTCCAATAACTGTTTTGAATAATTGTACTAAATAGGGTCATTTCCGCTCCCATGGGCTATCAGAATGAAAATTGCACTTGGTGCTGCAAAAGGCCTTGCATTTCTTCATGAAGAAGCTGAAAGGCCAGTGATATATCGGGATTTCAAAACTTCAAATATTCTTTTGGATGCGGTATGCAGCTATACCGAGAACTGATAATCTATGATCATTCAGACTATTACATTCGCCCATTTCTTATACATTTATTTCCAGGAATACAATGCAAAACTCTCTGATTTTGGACTTGCGAAAGATGGCCCTGAGGGTGATAAGACACATGTCTCTACTCGGGTCATGGGAACATACGGATATGCAGCTCCTGAGTATGTTATGACAGGTGAGTCGATCAGTTGTTGTCCTGCATCATACTACTGCTCAACTTGTCCTGAAAATTGGAGCAAATCTTGCATGATGTTATCCTTATTGTTCTGTCCAGTTACTGCTAGTGTGTCCTATACTTCAATCATTCAATGTATGCTAGATAGACTGAAGTTCATACATTCTTAACCGACAAACAATGCGTTATGTTTCCTTTGATAGGTGATAGGTACGTTGATAGGCTTATAACCTAGCAACTATATTATAATGACTGTACAAGGATGGTGTGTGTGGAGTGTTTTAGGGCCTGCACCTTTTTGGCCACCTTCGCATTTATGTGGATGCTATTATTGCATAACATAATAATTTAGGTGATTACCGATATTTAAGGCACTCCATGTGCTGCTGTGGGTTGTGCAACAGCTGTTCGTCTGAATTCATTCCGCTCTGAGGTAGTCAGAAATATGATTATAATTTCACAGGCTCAAGATAATCTTGCCCATTTTGAGTCAACTAAGCTGAATGAATCTCCTAGAAAATAGACAAGTTACCACTCATTCTTTTATTCGGCTCGAGTAGCTTGTTGAATTCCCTCGCATGTTCTACTGCTTATAAGTTCATCTCTTGCTCAGGTCACCTGACATCAAAGAGCGATGTATACAGTTTTGGAGTGGTGCTACTAGAGATGATGTCGGGCAGAAGGTCAATGGACAAGAACAGGCCAAATGGGGAGCACAATCTGGTTGAATGGGCACGCCCTTATCTTGGAGAAAGAAGGCGATTCTATAGGCTTGTAGATCCCCGTCTAGAGGGAAATTTCTCCATAAAAGGCGCTCAGAAGACGGCTCAGCTGGCACATGCTTGCCTTAGCCGGGATCCCAAGGCTAGGCCTCTCATGAGCCAAGTGGTGGAAGTTCTCAAGCCTCTTCCAAACCTGAAAGACATGGCTAGCTCCTCCTACTTCTTCCAGTCCATGCGCCAAGAGCGTGCCGCAAGCCTTGGCAACCCAAATGGTAGCCAAAGCATGAAGGCACAGAGCACCTTTGCACGGAACGGAGTGCAGCCAATGAGGAGCCTCTCCTACGGTCCGCACGCTTCTCCGTACCGTCAGTCTCCAAGGCCCAACGACAAACAGCCCTAAGACTCACCTGTTCATCATGACTGGTTCAATGTTGGGTTCTCGTCGAGCACTGATGGGTAAATGGCGCGTGCATTGGCTGTGGCCTCCGTTGCCGTGGATAGACAGATGCCCTCAAGGATGATTAGAATTCCGCAGTGAAGATTTCTTCTCGTTGCTTAGCTTTTTAGCTGCTTCTGTATCTATTACTCTGGGAACATTGACTTGGGAGGGGGAATCAGACAGGGTTTTGTTTGCCATTTGAACAAATGCTCAGATGGATGCTTAGAAACTCCCCTGATTGGAGAATCAACCATCGGCACAGGAAGAAGAGCCTGGTGCATGTATGGCTCTCCCGTTTCTTATTCAGAGCAGATTTTTTTACTTGTTAAAGAAAAATCAAAGACAAACGTCGTCTTCGCCATCATATCATTCTTCCATGATGAACGATGGGCAGCGCCGCAGCGGCCTATTTAAGCTGCATGTGCTATTGATGGGGGTGACAGGGCTCGCTTTCATGTCCCGTTACATTTGCCAGATCAAATCCATAAACATGCATGGTTATCGCTGGCACTTGCCATTACTCCGGGTGCTTGTGATGTTACCACTGTCTCGTTTTCCTTTTTGGGTGGGTCACATTCAGGCAGCACACGGGGCTGCCGGGCTGGCGATGGCATCATGGCAGTGACCGGAGTGAATATCAGGTGGAAATCAAGCACCAAGTTACGATAGAAACAAGTAAATTGCCAAACCATTGGTTAAACTCCGCCAATATCGCCTTAGTCCCTAAAAAAGATGGTGCTGAAGGCATCTCAGACTTCAGACCGATAAGTCTCATTCATGCCATCGCTGAAATCATTGCCAAGATAATGGCCTCATTCCTTGCCCCTCATATGAACAACCTTGTCTCCTTGGCTCAAAGCGCTTTATCAAAAAGAGAAACATCCATGATAATTTCCTTTATGTTAGGAATCTTGCTCAACGCCTTCATCGCAACAAGAAGCCAACCTTGCTATTTGAGCTTGACATCAAAAAGGCATTCGACTCGGTTAGGTGGGACTTCCTCATGGACATGCTCCATCACAACGGCTTCCCTCGAGTGTTGCTCAACGGATTGGCGGGTGACCTGATTAAGCATGGCAAGGGGCTGCGGTAGGGAGACCCCCTATCACCGCTGCTCTTTGTTCTCGCCAATGACCCGCTTCACCACATCCTCGCGTAGGCCGCTTGGCAAGGAAAGCTCCACCCAATTGGCGGAAGAGCCCTACCACCCGAGCATCTCTTTATGTGGATGATGCTACGATATTTGTTGCCCCCATCAAGGACGATATTCAGTTTTTGGCCTCCACCTTACCATCCTTCGGTGAAGTCACCGATCTGATCACAAATTGTCAAACGAACAGTGCGGCGCCAATCTGGTGTGGGGAGGTGGACCTTGATACACATCCATCGTATTGTCGGTACCGTGACAAATTGCGTCACACACCCAACTATGCACATGCCACGGTCGCCCCTGGACCAAGCTCAACAAGACAGAAGAGTTGTGTGCCACTACTCCCGTCAGTGGTGGTATGAAGATCTTCGTGAAGAAGAAGAACAACAAGCAATCGTACCAAACGAAGCTTGGGCTCGGTGGTGGCATGCAGATATTTGCCTACAAGATCTCCATACCCATCCAGTAAGCCCACTCAAGACCAGCAAGAATCCGATCAAGACATCCGGCAATGACGATCGCCGGCCAAGACCCGTGAATGATATCACCCGACAACGGCTTCCTTAGCTGGCGTGCACTCAGCCAGCCTTCAACATCAAGCTATCTCCTCACCTACGCGTGGCACAACCGTTCTGCGCTCGCAGGACCCTTACACCACCCGGCCGGTGGGCAGGCGCGCCAGATGATGGACAAAACGCAAGGTGTAAATCACTCACCCACGCGGCCGCATGGTGCACGCCTCTGCCGAGACGTATCATGCCTCGAGCAGGTGTCGCCAAGGTCGGTGCTAACAAGACTGGAGTTCGTTCCCGGAGAATAGAAGACGATGACACCTCCCTAAGCATTTAATGTACTCACCTACCTGGTTGGACCTAGATCACTTCCTTAGCCTCGAAGCCATTGTGGTACCCCATGGAATATAAAAGGAGGGCCAGACCAGAGGAGAGGAAAAAGAGGAACACGATGAGCAGAAGAAGATCAAGTAGAACATGGTTGGACACTTGTTAGAACATCAGTAGGAGCACACTACACTTCCCATTCCCGGGAAGGACTTGTAGCTCTAATACACCTATGAAAACACACAAAAGGCAGGAGTAGGGTATTACGCAACCATGCGGCCCGAACCTGGGTAAATCATCGTGTCCATTTCGTATAGTTCAGTAGTGTAGGTCCTCACCTTTGTGCCCCATCCCCGAACTAGCAAAAGTATGTCATCCGTCCAGGGTGTTACGCATGTGTTCTGCACACGTGATGACCCACAAGTATAGGGGATCAATCGTAGTCCTTTCGATAAGTAAGAGTGTCGAACCCAACGAGGAGCAGAAGAAAATGACAAGCATCAGCAAGGTAATTTCTGTAAGCACTAAAATTGTCGGTAACAAGTAGTTTGATAGCAAGATAATTTGTAACAAGTAATAAGTAGCAATAGTAACAATAGGCGCAGCAAGGTAGCCCGATCCTTTTTGTAGCAAAAGACAGTCCAGTACAATCTCTTATAGTAAGCAAAGCGTTCTTGAGGACACACGGGAATTTCATCTAGTCACTTTCATCATGTTGGTTTGGTTCGCGGTCGCTACTTTGATAATTTGATATGTGGGTGGATCGGTGCTTGGGTGCTGTTCTTACTTGAACAAGCCTCCCACTTATGATTAACCCCTCTCGCAAGCATCCGCAACTACGAATAAGATAAAATCCAATCATAACATTAAACATATGGATCAAAATTAGCCCCTTACGGGATAACACATAAACTAGGGTTTAAGCTTCTGTCACTCTAGCAACCCATCATCTAATAACTACTCCACAATGCATTCCCTTAGGCCCAAAGATGGTGAAGTGTCATGTAGTCTACGTTCACATAACAACACTAAGGGGATCACAATATACATATCATCAAAATGTCAAACGAATATCAAATTCACATGATTACTTATGACAAGACTTCCCCCATGTCCTCAAGAACAAAAGTAACTACTCACACAAAATATTCATGCTCAAGATCAGAGGGGTATTGATATCATAATAGATCTGAACATATAATCTTCCACCAAATAACCGTCTAGCACCAACTACAAGATGTAATCAACACTACTAGTCACCCACAGGTACCAATCCGAGGTTTCGATACAAAGATTGAACACAAGAGATGAACTAGGGTTTTGAGATGAGATGGTGCTATTGAAGATGTTGATGGAGATTGGCCCTCCCACGATGAGAGGGTTGTTGGTGATGACGATAGATTCGATTTCCTCCTCCCGGAGGGAAGTATCCCCGGCAGAATCGCTCTGCCGGAGAGCAAAACTGTTCCTGCCCAAGTTCCGCCTCGAGACGGCGGCGCTCCGTCTTGAAAGTCCTCTCTTTATTTTTTTTCTAGGGCAAATGACCTTATGTACTAGAAGATGGGCACCGGAAGTGGGCCAGGGGGCCCACTACCCACCAGGGCGTGCCAGAGGGGGAGGCGCGCCCTGGTGCCTAGTGGGCACCTGGGTGGCCCCCTCTGGTATTTATTTTCTCCAGTATTTTTTTTATATATTCCAAAATAATTCTCCATAAAATTTCAGCTCATTTGGAGATGTGCAGAATAGGTACCTGTGACATAGCTTTTTCAGGTCCAGAATTCCAGCTGCCGGTAATCTCCCTCTTTGTGTAAACCTTGCATATTATGAGAGAGAAGGCATTAGAATTACTCCACAAAGTGTTATATTGCATAAAAACACTATAAATAACAGTAGGAAAACATGATGCAAAATGGACGTATCAACTCCCCCAAGCTTAGACCTCGCTTGTCCTCAAGCGAAAACCGATATCAAAAATCATGTGCACATGTTTAGAGAGAGAGAGAGATGTCGAAAAAAACAAAATACGAACATAGTAGCATCATGATTATTATTATAATAGCAATAAACTTCATCATAAAACTTCTCATGAGCAAGTAACAATTCATCACAACATCGATGTGTAAAGCATAAACTTTCTTGAAAACTAACAAACTATGTTCTTAGTCAATAATGCAATTGCAATTCATCATATTTTTAGCAAGTCCACATACTCAACCATCATTTAGTGTTCTATGATTGCTAACACTCACAACATATATATGGAGCAAAAAGTTTTAGCCAGACACATAGAAAGATAGGGGCTTATAGTTTCGCCTCCCAACTTATTCACCTCAAGGGTGATGTCAACAGTAATAACTCATGATCACTCATATCCACCTGGATATATGTGCCTAGATCTTTCTCCACCACATGATGCTTGCAAAAGAGAAAATAAAAATGAATAGACGAGAATACTTTGACTCTTCCATAAAAAGTAAATACATAAAAGTAAAATATAGGTCCTTCGCAGAGGGAAGTAGAGGTTGTCATGCGCTTTTTGGTTTTGGATGCACAATCTCTTAATGCAAAAGAATGTCACGTTATATTGCCCCTTATGATAGCAACCTTTATTATGCAGTTCGTCGCTTTTATTACTTTGCCATCACAAGTTCGTACAATGCTTATTTTCCCTTACAATAAAAATGATCAAACATATTTAGAAGCAATTTTTATTGCCTTATGCACCGATGAAAACTTACTTGAAGGATCTTATTCAATCCATAGGTAGGTATGGTGGAATATCTAAACATGAATTTGGGTTTAAGGTTTTTGGATGCACAAGTAGTATCTCTACTTAGTGCGGATTTTTGGCTAGCAAAGATATTGGGCGAGCACCACATGTTGGAGGATCTATGACAATATAACTTCTATGTGAATCTGAAGCAACATGAATCATTACGTTGTCTTCCTTGTCCACGTCAACAATTTGACATAAAATACTTAATGGGGGCTCACAATCATAAAAGATGTCCAAGATAGTATATTTGCACGTGAATCTTATCTTCCCTTATTAATTCTTTCATGAATTGCATCATTTAGCAATGCTATGTTTGTCAACTTTCAATAAATTTTACTACTTATACTTTTCCTCATGTAATGTCATTACTTTACATAAGATTAGCATATGATCTTTTTTTATTATTTCTTTATTTTGATTGAAACAAGAAAGTAAAGAAGCAAAAAATCAAACAAATCTTTATTATATAACTCTCAACTCGATTACATAGATGGACAGATCATGAAACTAGCACTCGAAAATAGATCATACTAAACTTTTATTCAACTAAACCACGAAATAACTAAGGATTGAACTAAGATAGGTAAAGATAATAAAAGTGATGGTGATATGATGCCGGGGCATCTCCCCCAAGCTTGGCGAAAGCCAAGGGGAGTGCCCATACCCATGTGCTCAAGTCTCCTTTGGTGATGGTGGTGGTGATGAAGTAGGGGTTTCACACTTCAGCTCAGAAGGTACTCCAATCTACGATTAATGCTCTGGAGGGTGATGTTTTGCTCTTCCAACAAAATAATTTCATTAGTGGGATATGTATTCTGAACACAAACCATTTCAAAGGCTTTTAAGGTTTCAATTTCAGTTGGGGTGAGATGGTTATAGTAGGGTTGGAGGATATCTTCTTCTTTCTCAATTTCCCCCGTGAGCATGGCTTATCCCTCTTCTTGAGCTTGATCCCCTGCAACTTCCTTGGCCTTGTCCTCATTGGTTGCTTCTTTTGGTTCTTCCCTCCTTAGTTCTATCTTCAGCAGCCAAGCATCTTCTTCTACGTTGTTGGAGGAGGGAGAAGACATGATGCCTAGCTTCATAGATCTGACAGAAAACAACACTAAACAAGAACATGGGATATTTCCGCGATGTCGTGGTCAAATCGTCCGGGTGTATATATAAAGATTTTTTATCTTGGGAAACAAGTATACCACAGGAAAACGGAGTCGGGAAGGTTCCTGAGGGGCCCACTACCCACCATGGCGCGCCAGGAGGGGCAGGCGTGCCCTGGTACCTAGTGGGCACCTGGGTTGCCTTCTCGGGTGTTTATTATTTTTCTATTTTTTTTCTAATATTCCAAAACTAACAGAAAATATTTTTGCAGAATTTTTGGAGTCTGTTTACTTACCGTATCATGTACCTCTTCCTTTTCAGTGTTCTGGAAGGTCACTTTTATGTATTCCTCCGGTGTCATGGTTTGAATAATGTTAGTTTCAACATTAATAGGTGTACCTGAAATACAATGCTTAATTCTTTGTCCATTGACCACCTTTGGATTAGTTCCTTCGGCATTATTGATCTTAATAGCTCCAGAGCGGTAAACTTCTTCAATAATATATGGTCCTTCCCATTTGGAGAGAAGTTTTCCTGCAAAAAATCTAAAACGAGAATTGTACAATAGAACATACTCACCCACTTTGAATTCCCGCTTTTGGATGCTTTTGTCATGCCATCTTTTTACTTTTTCTTTGAATAATTTGGCATTTTCATAGGCTTTGGTTATCCATTCATCTAGTGAGCTAATACTATCAAATAACCGCTTTTCACCAGCAAGTTTGAAGTCATAGTCGAGTTCTTTAATTGCCCAGTATGTCTTATGTTCTAACTCAAGAGGCAAATGACAAGCTTTTCCATAAACCATTTTATATGGAGACATACCCATAGGATTTTTATAAGCTGTTCTATAGGCCCAAAGTGCATCATCAAGTTTCTTAGACCAATTCTTTCGAGACCTATTGACAGTCTTTTGCAATATTAATTTTATTTCTCTATTGCTAACTTCAACTTGTCCACTAGATTGAGGGTGCTAAGGGGATGCAATTCTATGGCAACATATTTAGCAAGCAATTTACGGAAAGCACCATGAATAAAATGTGAACCACCATCAGTCATTAAATATCTAGGGACTCCAAACCTCGGGAAAATGACTTCTTTCAACATTTTAATGGAGGTGTTATGATCAACACTGCTAGTTGGAATAGCTTCTACCCACTTAGTCAACAGTAACCAAAATATGTGTGTACCCATTAGAGGATGGAAAAGGTCCCTTGTAATCAAAGCCCCAAACATCAAATGGTTCAATAACAAGTGAATAATTCATAGGCATTTCTTGACGTCTACCAACATTACCAATTTTTTGACATTCATCATAAGATAAAACAAACTTACGAGCATCCTTGAAAAGAGTAGGCCAATAAAAATCAGATTGCAATACCTTGTGTGCAGTTCTATCTCCCGCATGATGCTCTCTGTAGGCTTCGGAATGACATTTCCGTAGGATTTGTTTCTGTTCATGCTCAGGTATACAACATCCAATAATACCATTCTACTCCTTTATAAAGATGTGGGTCATCCCAAAAGTAATTTCTTAAGTCAAAGAAGATTTTTTTCTTTTGTTGGTATGTGAAACTAGGTGGTATGAATTTAGCAACAATATAATTAGCATAGTCAGCATACCAATGAGTGGTACGAGAAGCATTTATGACAACTAGTTGTTCATTAGGGAAGCTATCATCAATAGGTAGTGGGTCATCAAGAATATTTTCTAACCTAGACAAGTTATCAGCTATGGGGTTCTCAGTTCCTATCAGTAATACGCAAGTCAAATTTTTGTAGCAAAAGAACCCACCTAATAAGTCTAGGCTTAGCATCTTTCTTTTCCATAAGGTACTTAATAGAAACATGATCGGTGTGAACAATTACTTTAGAATCAGCAATGTACACTGGTGCAGAGACGTGCTATACAAACGGTTTTTAACCCCTTTCCGCGACGGTGTTTTGAACCGTCGCCAAGTGAGTGTGTGCAATAGGGGGGGGGGGGTCCTTCCCACATGACCCAGAAACCATCGGGGATAGGCCCTCCGGCCACACAGGCGGGGGCAAAATGAGCTTGTGTGCTATCGGGAGAGGCATCGAAACCCAATTGTTTTCGTTTGTATGTATATCCCAAACAGTGAATCCCAGAGAAACCTTTCCATTCGTATGTATATCGCACACATTTTTCTGTGTGGAAACGTTTTGCAAGGTGGCCTAACGCAAACAATTGGTTGCCGGAAGCCGTGTGTGATTGTTAGTTGATCCAACACGCCTACTTTCTAGAAACCATGTGGGTTGTTTGAGTTCATCGCCCACGGTGTTGTTTGAGTAACCGTGTGCAATAGAAAACCCCAATAAGCAGGGTAATTAGCCTATTATTGATAATCCATGTAGTAATCAAATTGACATTTCTTATAAAACACACCAGATATTTCATATCCATATAACGACAACTAGGATTTCATAATCGAATTACATCAGATAGCTTCAGCACTCGGTTACACCAAAGAGGAATATAGCTACCTATGCCATTACACAACAGCACCAAGTTTCACATGCAACATCGAAAACCTTTGGTAAAGTAACATCATACACGGTAAATAGACAGATGAATCTCATCTGGGAAACTGCAGAAGTGGAAGGCGAATATTGAGCCTTCAGTGATGTTGAATGTCCTTGCAAGTTTAGGCCAGTGGCTATGGATAATTGCCCACCCAACCTTCGTACTCTTCAGGAAGACTTCAATATTGTACCGTGGGTGTTGAATGAATACCTTCCTTACCTCCTGACCACGCAGGTAGTTTGAGAGGTAATCATCGGTGAACTACTTTGAAAAGTACTGAAAACAAAGATATGCATAAATCGCTGTTATATATTTTGAAATGGCGCAAGGGGTAAAAACAAGGTAAAAGAGTTAGTACCATTCTATAGTCGACTGATGTCTTCTTCATTGTGCAAACAAAGATCTTGCTGTTATTCGACGCAAGTTTCTTTATCCTAACAATTTTTCTGAGTTTCTTGACTTGACTGATATTCATGGACATCTCATTTCCCCATATGCAAAATGGGTCGAATAGTGGGTCTAAGCCTATGACAGCAGGACCTACATGTGCAAGACCAAATTGTAAGAAACCTAAATATTAGAATGATTCCTGCAACTGCACAATAATGTGCTATTAGCGAAAGGACCATGCATGAGCAAACCTAATGGTAAACCGCAGTGTCTCCCATTGTTTCCCTCCAACACATATAAGGAAGATCTTGATCAGGTTAACTGAGAGTTACCATACTATCTGTAGAATATGTATTGAGTACAGCCAAATTTGATTTATTTCTCACATGCATAACAATACAAAATTGTACCCCCAACAAATGAAAATCAAATTGCAGAATTGAACCAAATAGTTAAATGGACATCAGACCAAATGAACCAAAATAGTTAACTGAGCACGTCATTGTGGAATAGAACATGTACTAGAAGATAAGACAGTTAACGAAACCAAGAATGCTTGAGAACAGTACTATGAAATGTAGCAATTGTTGGACTAAACTGTTAACTGAACATTACATTTCAGAATATCAGATTGCATTTTAACATTATAGAGGACAAATCACTAGAAGGCACTGGTGGTGGCCTCAAGAAAACAGCACGAACTGTATTTTAAAGTAGACAACTGCATGGCGGTGTCGGCGGTGGCCTCAAAGATGAGGTGCTCCTCCAAGATCTGGTGGTGGACACACATGGCAGCCATAGCGACCTCGTCCGCGCGTGCGGCCTTGATTTGCTTCACCGCTGCTAGATGCTACTGAGCTCCATGTTATACTGCGTGCAAAATGGCTATTGAAGGAAATATGCCCTAGAGGCAATAATAAAGTTGTTATTTTATATTTCCTTATTCATGATAAATTTTTATTATTCATGCTAGTATTGTATTGATCAGAAACCTAAATACATGTGTGAATACATAGACAAACATTGTGTCCCTAGTGAGCCTCTACTTGACTAGCTCATTGATCAAAGATGGTTAAGGTTTCCTAACCATAGACATGAGTTGCCATTTGATAACGGGATCACATCATTAGGAGAATGGTGTGATGGACAAGACCCATCCGTTAGCCTAGCATTATGATCGTTCAGTTTTATTGCTATTGCTTTCACTACAAAAAATACACTTCCGTGATGATACGTGTTTGTCACAGTAGGTCACGTTTTCTGTCATGCATGTACATCCATGACGATTTTATGACAAAATCAAGATAGTCATACATGTGCTGTCGTAGAAGTGTTCCATGACATTACCAAAATTATCAGCACGGAAGTGTCCACTTCCATGACGATAAATCGCGCGTCATAGAAGTGCTTTCGTCAAGGGTGACCGACATGTGGCATCGACCGTAACGGGTCGCCGTTAAGCTATCGGGTCCGATTTTGGATCCGATAACCCGTTAACAGCCCGGACCAATGGGGATTTTCCACGTGTAAAATTCTCATTGGCCGGAGGAACCACGTGTCGGCTCACCGTTGGGACAGATGTCATCCACTCATTGGACAGGAGGCGCCTATGATAGGTTGACACGTGGCACGGCCCAACAGTGGCCCATTCCGGTGAAAAAGGCTGGCCCAGTAAGAATTAGCAGGTCGGCCCATATAAGGCCTACTTGCGTCAGGTCCATTTAATCCCACGGCCCATACGAGATGTGCCAATTCGGCCCGTCAACGGCCCGTTAATGATTTGACATCATTACAGCCCATCGTCAGTTCGAGCCCGTTAACAGCCTGCTATATATTTGGGCTCAATATCGGCCCGATGTGGTTTTGTCCTGTTAACGGCCCATTCAAGGGATGGGCCAATTTTCAAGATGTACATCTTTTGGCCTTTTAGCGACCCATTTAAGTGTTGGGCCAATTTCCGGCCCGGTGTGTCTTTCAGCCTGTTGACGGCCCATAAGTGAGTTGGGCCATTAGCAGTCGAACCTGAGTTTTGGCCTTTTAACGGCCCATGCTCTTCATGGTCCAATACCAGCCCGGTTTCTCTTTCGTCCTACTAAAGGCCCACAACACAGTTGGGCCATTTACAGTACGACCTGACTTTCGGCCTCTTCGCGGCCCATGCTCTAATGGTCCAGTACGAGCACGCTGTCTCTTTCGGCCTGCTAAAGGCCCACAGTATAGTTGGGCCATATGTAGACCGACCTAGTATCGGCCTGTTAACGGCCCGTGAAATCAAATGGGCCCGCCTGTTGCCCGCTTCGATGTCGGCCTGTTAACGACCCGGAGGTAAGAGTCCGACCATTAACTTTCGGCCTGGTAACGGCCCATTAACTTAATAGGCTCATTAACTTAATGGGCCCACTAAAGTTCGTACATGTCTTTAGGCCCAATTAGATAATTTGAGCCCATTACGACGAGCAATTATGCACATGACCAAAACCGATCAAGAAAAGGTATGGCATACAGGGAAAAACGTTGCACATCCAGCATATATTACAGGAAATTACATCCACTAGGCAATCAAAGATTGATGCTAGTGCAAATAAATGAACAGAACCTAACGATCTACAACGTCACAATCTACAACCTCAGCGCGGATGACGCCCATAAGCATGTGGGGAAGTTCTTGCTACTTTGCTACACTGTCTTTGAAAACATTGATCAGTTGTTGTTGCGCACGAATGTGCACATCTGATTCCTCCACCATTTCCATCATTGCTTCAACCATTAATTGGTTCACAAACATACATTTTTATGTTGCATTCGAGACAGTGGAAACTAAATAGATTCAGATGGCGATTTTGGCAGGCTTGTATTATTGATAGTGGAGAGTGTCTCGACCACTGCATCATAACATAAATTAGGAGGGGAACTGAACAGATTAATCAAGAGTTATTGCCATATTACCTGGCCTAGATTTATTGGAAAGAAACAATGGGGTTTCCTTGCTGTTTTCAGAGTTTGTCTTCTTATCTTCAGCAGCCTGCACCAAATTAACACACTAGCATTGCTATCATTGGCCAGGTCAGATAATAGGAAAGCAACATTGACACAATGAATGTTCGGGCAACCAGACCACACCAGCCTACACCAAATTAACACAATATGGCACATCTATCATCAACCAGATAAGGTAATACGAAAGCAACATTGACACAATGAATGAATGGGCAACCAAAGCAGCACTACAATTCAGTAATGTGCATGATATGAGATAGTACACTCATGCAGCTCAGTATGCAAAACTACCAGGCAGTTTTCCTTACAAAAATCAACATTGTCGCCTTTAACATTTTGCTACAACTGAATTTAGATCAGATAAAGGTTGGATTCACACCGATTAACAAAATACATGCTGATGTAAAAATATAGTGATGTACAGCAGGTACTTACATCAGCATTGGCGCACAGAGAATTCCCGCAAGATACTTTCCTCGAATACGATCCCAGTACAGAAAGTCTTCTATCCTTTAAGCTTATTTTCTAAAAGAGAGATGGGTAAGAAACATGTAGAAAATATGATCAGAATGCTATAAAATTTCATGATGCGAGGATACGCACACGCTTCTTAGAATGGAGTTGACATACTTTTGCTGGACTGGAGCGGACTAGTTCTTTGGCCACTGGAATCTGCTTATTATTAGTGGGAGTTGGGTTTCTCTGTGCTGGAGCGGTATCTATGAAAACTGGAGTTGGTTTATTATCTCCTGGCGTTTGGATCTTTTGCAAAGACCTGGTTTGTAACCCTTCAGATTCTAACATAGCTGTCTTCCCCTTGCATGCCTTATATAGAAGAATGGTGCTTCAATTATAAAACATGCTACAACAGAGATGGAATAGGTACTGAAGAATAGAAAGGCATGACATATTGACATGTATTTCCTCCATCCGGAAATAAATGGATGGGTCTAGGTGTATTTCAGTTCTAGATACATCCAGTTTTCTCCATTTCTGCGACATGTAATCCAGACGGAGGGAGTATGATGTAAGAGCTAGGGATACGACAGGACAACAGTGTAAAAAAACACTACTTGAATGTAAAATTGTATGCTAGCGGAATACATTACAGAAAAACACTAAGGCAACATATGCGTGTATGATTGGGAAACTAAGATGGCATTGCAAGAGACCACTAGAACAACACTTCAATGTAAAAAAAAGAACATGGTATGGTAGACAGATGAAGTACATACTGATGAATAACAATGCATAAGATATTAAGAAGCATGATGTCCAAACTAAGCAGATGGCATTGCGATAGAGTAGAATGATAGTACTTGAATTTGAAAACATGTTATCATTAATGGAATAGGTACTGAAAAACAGAAGGCATGCCATATTTACATGCATGATCAGCAGGCGAAGCACAAGGCATTGCAACAGAGTAGATGCACTCCAGGACATTATATGCATGTTGTACCCATATCAAGGGCCAAGTCAGAGCAAGGACCTTATGGGGTGAATAGGATTCATCATCTTTCTGCAAGTCTTGTGAAGAACTTCCTTTACATGTTCCATCATCTTGGGTATCACTGACGTCAAGTTTGTTGGCTGTTAGATTGCTCCGTGAGGTTCTTGTGGATAAATTAGTGTGTGCAATTATATCTGACATGCATGGAAGACAACTAGCAGTTAAATTTATGTAATGAGTGCCTGTAGGAGATGACATAAATAGTAGGACTGGGGTTAACTAGCAGCAACAGGTCTCAAAAAGTAAAGGGAGAGCACAGATGAAAGCTACAGAATATGTATCGTTTGTACTCGAGATTAACTAGATGGCACACAAAAGTATTAAAGAACAACATAGGTTATACTAGAAGTGGTATAATACTATAATCACCAGCCCGTGGGATAGCATTGGCTGATGGATGATAACTATAGAACAACGTTACCTAAAGAACAAGTCTCTTAGCTGAACCATGGAACAACGTTAACTCTTGAACAAGACCCGTAAGAGATCAGCATGAATATACAGTGAAATGTGATAATCGATTTTCCATGCTTAGATGAATAATAAAGCCATAAATGTTGCACACAAGTAAGATGTGGGTACAACCTATCTGGCCGCCATCCATAGGAGTGAGCATCATGTGCTGACTTGTCGATGGCCCTGCAGTTGTTGTGGTTGTCCATGTCGGGCACGCGCATTCGATGTAAGGAACTGTTGAGTGGGGATTATAGCTCCCTTCTGGTGTATGCTTCCCTTGTTGGAGCGGCTGCGGTGAGTCAGAAGACGGTGTGGCTGAAGATGCATAAAACGCATAATGTTAAGAGCGACACATCTCTCTGATCTGAAGAAATACCCTAAGAGATCAATAGCAAGGTACGAGAGTGGTCACACGTCTGTTGACTGAAGACTAAATTGGGGTCACACGATTTTATTTTATTTTGGTACTGTCCGATCTACGCCGGATGGCTTGATGGTCGTCTTGTGCCTCTCGGCTGACACCGTTCGGAATCTTCCCCGAAGAGCCAGTGACCACCGGCAGAGCAGCCTGCCTCCGCCGTCCGTCACCCCGACCAAAACCCCGCTCCCCGCCCCACCGCACTGCCGTGGTTGCGCCACCCCCGGGCCAATCCAGAAAGACTCGCCGTCATCCAGATCCGGCGGCGGCAGTACCTTCAACCCACGCAACTCTAAGATAGCCATCTAAGCGCTGCTTCCACGGCAAACTTGCGCCCCCGCACCCTTACGTTAGACACCAGCCAACCGGCAGCCTAGGAGCTCCGCTGGCTCGAGGGGTGCTGCTTCCCATTGGGAATCGATTGGCCCAGAATAAAAATTCAGACAACTGACGCCTAAATAAAGTGATTTGAGATGAGGGTGCGACCTATCTGGCGGCCCGGTGAAGTAGGCAGCTCCAGCTGACGAGTCGGTGAGGCCGGCGCAGTTGCGGTGGCTACCGGCGGTAGGGAAGTAGAGATGTCGCGATGGTCGACGGCTACGGGGAAGCAGCGCCGGGGCTCTGGACGGGTCCAAAGTTGAAGCCGCTCCGGCACCGTGAACAGCGGAGGGGTGAATCGGCTCCGGTACGGTTCACGCGGCCGTCGTCGAGGCAGCTCCGGCAGCACGGAGTAAGAGGCACATGGCCCAGTGCACGATTGTAGCGACCAGACCTCAAACAGTCTGATCTCTGTGCATCAGTGTCATCCCTGGATCGGTAATGCTGACACGCACAATACTTGAGGATTTATAACAGAGTGGCAATCACACACTTATTACATCGAATGTCAAAAGAGAACTTATTACAATAAATATGGCTTAAGGCCATCTAGTACGATAACAGCGGAAGGCTTGGAAGATAAAGTGAGTCCATCAACTCCAACGGCATCACTGGGTGAAAGACCACGACCTAAGGCTCCTTACTCGTCGTCTAAAAAGTCTGACATGATACGTTGCAGCCCGAAAACGAGTCAGCACATGGAATATGCTAGCAGTGTAACACAAGAGAGTAATGAACAGAATAATGCTATCACTACATGCATATATGGCTGGTGGAGGCTGTATGGTTAATATGTTTTGCGAAAAGCCAATTTTTCCCTACAACAAAGGAATATATTTTATTTAACTACAAAGTTGGTTGAAAACATTGAGAATGGTAAACCCCATCTCAATCCCAATTAAAAGGTAATTAATAACCCAATCAAAATTAATCTTGTAATAGAGTGAAGAGATCCACATGATAATCCAAGAACTAGATACTCAAGACGTCCATAACCGGGGACACGGCTAACCATGATTAGTTTGTACACTCTGCAAAGGTGTGTGCACTTTTCCCCATAAGACTCGATCTCCTCCGTTTGATTTCTCACACTACATGATGTTTGAGAAAAGGATGACCGAGACAAAGTCTTTCCGAAGAGGTCCCCTTAACCGATAGATAGGCCTGTACACCTACAATCCCCTACATCTGCTAGCCCATCATGGAAAGGTTTCCCACAACTTACTCAACTATGCCAGAGCCCATAATGGCATGTGGCTGCACTCGGAAGTTTCTAGCATGAATAATCTTATGATCCCTTTGAGCCTGGGTGGCAGTCCATAGGAGAATCACACGGTACCCCGGGATTTCCAAAAATACAGGCAACACTGGGTTCCCCAGGTGCCTCAATCCACCCAGATGTGTATTAAAGTTGCCACCTTAAGTTAACCATTAATAAAAAAATGCTCACATCTGTCATGAATACACTCAAACCCAATCCACGTCTACGAGCATAACATAGCAGTATAAGCAACGTAGAAGTAACTCCCATAGGTTTGATAATAAACAGGTGAATAGGTACTACCTCATCTACTTCCCAAAACCCACAATTTAAAACAGATCCTAACCATGCAATTGTTTGAGGATTGATCTAATGCAATAAAACTGGGTAGTAAAGAGGTATGATCAAAGTGTTACTTGCCTTGCTGATGATCCGCAAAACCTAGAGACGTAGCAACACGCTTCGCACTCCGGGTACTCTATCGCAAACAAAACAGCATACAATAAGCAATCAATCAAGGGCACGGGTAAAACTCAAATAAGAGATCTAACCAGAAAGTTCAACTTAAGAACTCCGGTTGGCAAAAAGAATCAAATCAAACGAAGCAACAAAACTCAAACGGCGAAAGAAAGAAGCTTCGTTTACTATTCTGGACTAAAGACAAATTTTACAGTAGCAAAAACTTGTTTAAGTTGATTAAACAGAAAGAGGGCTTCGAGACGAAACTCTAGGCGCTTGAATCGCCTGATTCCGTTAAACGAGCAAAAAGATAAACTAAAACGAAAATCGGATCAGAAATCGCGATCGAAAATAATCGCGGGAAATCCGAGAAAAAGAAAAACTGACGAACAGGCTAACGAACGAACGTTCGCTGTGTGCGACTAAACGGTGAAAACCGTTCGTTAAAACGAACCTACGAACGGACGTTCGCTAAATAACTAAACCGAAAAAACACCGATCTAAAATAAAAAAACGCATCTAGGGTTTGAAAAAAAACGATCGGTTTTCTCGCGAAAACCGAGGACAGCGGCGGCGGCGGTGCGGCTCCGGTGCGGCGGCGCGGAGGTGGGCGACGTCGGCGGCGGCGGCGCGCGGCGCAGGCGGCTAGGGTTTGGCGGGCGCGGGCTAATGGGCTTCGGGGCTCGGCCGGCGCGGCTTATAAAGCCCCCCCGGGCGGAGTCCCGCTCGGGTTCGGCCCGAAGTCGGTTTCTTTTTTTTTAATTATTCCGCGCAGAAAAACGAATAAAAGAAATACTAAACAGACTCCAAAAATCTTGAAATAAATTTTCCCCGTCCTCTAAAAATCTACCAGACAAGGTGAACATTTATTTGGGTCTCTAATGCAACTTTGAAAACGCATATTTTTCCTAATTCAGATAAAATAGCGATAAAACTCCGAATAAAATTCTTATTTGATTGTAATATTAAATCTCCGATATTTCTTTATTTTGAGGAAGTCATTTTATCCTCTCTCTTTTATTTTTATAAAAGAAATATTCAAAGAGAAAATAATTAAAATCAAACGATCCTCTTTTCAAAATTCGAGAAAAACTCGAATATGAAAATAATGAAATCCCCAACTCTCTCCGTGGGTTCTTGAGTTGCGTAGAATTTCTAGGATCAAACCAAAATGCAATAAAATATGATATGCAATGATGATCTAATGTATAACATTCCAAATTGAAAATTTGGGATCTTACAACGATGGCAAATGGACAGCGTCTCCGGGATTAGAGAGGAGGGAGGCTGTGAATTTGGTGCGGTGGGGGGTGCCATGGAGGAAGGGCTGAGGTTTCGCGGCTCAGGAGAAGAGAGCTTCCGGGGAGAAGGTGATTTGGCACCCACGAGGTATGAATAGGGAATTGGGAGGGGGAACCATGTCTTACAGACGGATTTGTCTGAAATGTGGGGGGAGTTACAGTTCTGCCTCTGCCTTTAGGCTTCTCGGCTTGGGTCTGTGTACTGAGTGTCGGGGATAGTAGAGTAACTTTGCTTCTCACAAATAGTGGGCGCGAGCGATTTCGGGCGAGGAGGGCGTGTTTTGAAATATAGTGGGCGCGAGCGATTTCAGGCGAGGAGGGCGTGTTTTGAAATATAGTGGGCGCGAGCGATTTCCGGGCGAGGAGAGCATGTTTTGAAATAGTGGGCGCGAGCTATTTCGGGCGAGGAGAGGGTGTTTGGCCGACCATGGTTTATGAATTATTCGGCACATGTCATTTCGGCCGAGGAGAAGGCGCGCTTGGATGAAGTTACGAACCTACCCTCGATGTACAACTGGCCAATTGATGTGTGTCCCACGTAGGCCGGTAATTTCGCATCTCCCATTTATTTGCTCGGGCGAATTCCACCGAGGAGAGGGTGTTTAATGGTTTGTTAAAAATTTTGGAGAACGAGCATCCACGTCTACCTTACCAAGTCGATTTGAAGCAAATTTTGAAATATTAGCTTGCCACTTCTTTTTTAGATGGAGACATGATGCTCGGGAGTAATGTGTTTTTACATGCTCGTTGCTAACGATTTACTATATGACAGATAGTTGACCCACTCAAAAACGGGAATCAAACCCAAAATGAAATATCTCGATTCAATGAAATAGCTCGTTCACCAGGTCAAAATAGTGAACTAAATCCAAAATTGAACACCTCAATCGAGTAGCATGTTGTATAGTATTATAGTACTCCATGAACATGTTGAAAGTCAAATTAATGAACTTGTTTGATATACGATATCTCCGTTCATGTGTGGATTGCAGACAACATGTTCTCCAATTTAAATATTTGAATGCAATTTTATATTAGTCTTTGATGCATAAAACGCGACCTCCCCCTCTCCCGGGCTCCTGCTCTCTCTCTCTCGCCGACAATATTCAATTTTGTCACACGCATCCAACACACAAACCTTGTTGGTCCCTCTCCCTCTCTCTCCATCTCTATCTCTCTCTCTCTCTCTTTGTGTGTGTGTGGGGGGGGGTCTTTCTAGTTCGCATGCATATATACTCCATCTATAGGTCTCTCTCGCACACTATGTATGATTCTCTAGTCCAAGCTAAATATCATGGGTGCACTCATCGTACGCACACAAATTCCTTGGCTCGTTACCCGTAACTCTCTCACGCACCACTCTGTCGTCTTGGAGCTCTTCCCTCTCTCTCTCAAACTCTCCATCTCCCTGGGTCACACATACACATGCATATCTCACTCGCACTCGATAGACCCATCTAAAACTCTATCTCTCTCCCTCGTTCTCTCTCCATCTCACACGCGCGCACACACACACAATCTCATGCCTAGCCAAGTATGATGGTCCCTTACTCAATTGTAGGCACACGCAGTCCCCCCTATATGTAAATGACTAGCTAATCTTAGTCTCCATCACAAACATGTGCATGGTCTATCTCGATTTCTCTCGGGGCATCTTTCTATCGCGCACGCACCTCCCTCGATCTCCCACCCATATTGTCCCCTCACGATCTCGAGGGGATCTCTCTATCACAAACACACCCTCTCTCCCTCCCCATGCGTCCATGTTCTCCATGCGTCCCTCTCGACCTTTGTTCCTTGTTGGCCAGATCTCTATTGGACATGTGCTATAGGGGTGTCTCTCTCCGTTGCAAACAATCACGCACTAGCTATCTTCGTGTATCTCCTCACCTCGCTTTTCTATCTCGGAGATGCATGCGTGATATGTTTGCATAAGAAATGAAAACACACACACTCTCTCTCTAATTTATCGTTTGTTGTCCCTTTCTCTTTCACACACAAACACTTTTTGCACACTCACTCATTCTCCTCCACACGCACTTGATCTCTCTCGACTTAGGCACTCTCTTAGGTCCATAGCATATAGATTTATTGAAAAGTAAAACATCACAAAGTTTGACCATGTATGTGGAGAAAAACATTTACATCTAGAACGGCGAACATATACCATTAGATTCATCATGAGATGTGGTTTCGTATGATGTATCTTTGGTATTGTAGATATAAATAACATTTGTGTAAACCTGGTCAAAGTTTCCAAAGTTCGACTTCTAAAAAATTTACATGCACTGCATTATCGAGCGGATGGAATATCTCTTCCCCCCTCTCAGCTATCTGACGCACCACTCAGCCTTATCGGGGCTCCTCTATCTCTCTCAAACTTTATATCTCCCTGGTTCACACATACACATGTCTCGCTCGCGCTACATAGACCCATCAAACACTATCCGCCCTCATTCTCTCTCTCTATGTGACACGCACCCCCTAAGTATCATAATCCCTCACTCCATCATAGGCGCACACACTCCCCCCTTAAGTATGATTATCTCTCACTAGCCATCAGGAACACATGTATTTTCTGCTTACATCCATACATCTATCCCGATATCTCTCGGGGTATCATCTATCACGCACACACCTTGTCACTCGATCTCCCACCCATGTAGTCCCATCACGATCTCCAGGGGATCTCTCTATGACAAACATACACTCTCTCCTCCCCATGTCTGCATTTTCTCCACACGTCTCTCTCGACCTCTCTCCCTTGTTTGTCAGACCCCTCTTGGCCACGTGCTAGGGGTCTTTCTCTCTCAGTTGAAAACAACCACACACTATCTCTTCACCTTGCTTCCGCTGTCGAAGATGCATGTGTGATATCTTTGCATAAGACACACA
This sequence comes from Triticum aestivum, assembly GCF_018294505.1. Lineage (NCBI taxonomy): Eukaryota > Viridiplantae > Streptophyta > Magnoliopsida > Poales > Poaceae > Triticum > Triticum aestivum. Next base: position 288,857,593 of record NC_057802.1, on the reverse strand, counting down.
CACTTTTTCTCTACTTTTATCATGTGTTGTCCATGTCTCTTTCACACACGCACACACACTTTTTTCAGTCACTCTTTCTACTTCACACACACTCTCTCTAGTTAGGTACTCTCTCACGTCCATAAGCATATGGATGTTTTGAAAAGTCAAACCTCAGAAAAGTTAGACCAGGTATATGTGGGGAAAAACATTTACATCTGGAATGATCATTAGATTCATCACAACATGTACTTACTTCATACTATCATTTATCTTTGGTATTGTAGATATAAGTAATTTCTTTATAAACTTGGTCAAAGTTTCAAAAGTTTGACTTAAAAAAAATGTTGGCACTACATTATGGAACGGAGGGAGTAGCTCTCTCTCTCTGCTATCTCTCACGGGCCTCCCCTCTCACTCGTACTCTCTATACCGACGGATTATACGCTCATTGTGTCAGCGTATAGCTCCGTATATTGTTTAGTTGACCGTTCAACTAGTCCACATGCTGCCTTGTCAGCTCGTGTTCTCTATCTTCGTGTGCTGGCCCATGTGGCAGTGGGTGAAAATAAGTAAACTAGAGGCCCATCTGACACGCGGTGAAGTAAACAAAGTTGAAACCACTCGGGGTAGCACCCCGCACGCTAGTAAATTGAGGGTGCATTGAGGACACACTTCTTCCGCGTGAAGGACGCACTCGCGCACAATTCACCACTGCGCGGCAGCATGCACAGAAGGACGCACTCGCGCACACCCAGCAGGCCAGCACACAACACACACCAGCACACGTCTACACCGCCATCGCCGCCTGTTGAGATGGACGGCGAGGCAGCCAACAAGCGGAGGCGGCTCAAGCCAAAACTGCATCCGGCGAGCCTGGACTTCATCAGCAGCCTCCCCGATGACATGCTGCTCGTCATCATCGGCCTCCTCTCCACCAAATCTGCTGTGCGGACTGCCTTGCTCTCCCGGCGGTGGTGCCCCCTCTGGTGCCGCGTCCCCCTCAACCTCACCGTCGACAGTTGCCTCTGCGACAGGGATTGCAAACGCATGGCCACAGTCTCCAAGATCCTTTCATCGCACCTTGGGCCAGCCAGACGCCTTGACGTCCGCATGTTCAGTACCAACTTCAAGGTCCAAGCCAAGTTCGATGAGTGGTTCTTATCCCACGCCCTAGATCAGCTCGAGGAGCTCAGCTTTGAAGCTGGACGATGTTGCTCTCTGCCACTGTCCGCGCTCCGCGCTCCGCCTCACGCCAACGCTGCGCCGCGCCAGCTTCAGCTCCTGCTATCTTCCCCAGATTAATGCCGCGCCCGCCCTTCTTCTCCCTCAACTCAAACAGCTCGACCTCTTCGACGTTGGCATCTCAAAGCAGGCTATGGAGCACCTGCTCCGCAGCTGTACTGCGCTCGAGTACCTTCGTCTTCAGCAGATCCACGGGTTCATTAGCCTCCACATCACCTTGACGAATCTCCAATGGATTTATGTGTCTTGCTGGCCCCGCAACAAGACATCAATTGGGAAGAGATCATTCCATCTGTTCCATGTTATGGTCATTGAGAATGCGCCTTTCCTTGGGAGATTGCTTGTATCTGATCTAGAAGGTCCAACAAAAATTAGGGTCATTGACGCGCCAAAATTGACAGCGTTGGTGTACTCGTCTGCCAAATTCTCCGAACTCTTTATTGGATTCGTCATCGTTCAGGTACAACACTCATCTTCTTGTCCATCTTCTTGAAATTCACATTTTTAAATTTCTTCTTGATGTATTTACGACCGTCTTCCAGAAAATGATTCCCACAAGCTTGACCCAGTCTATGCGCACAGTGAAGATCTTGGCAATAAAATCTATCGGCCCCAATCTGGATCAAGTTGTTGGATTCCTTACATGCTTTCCATGCACAGAGAAGCTACTCATCGAGGTGAAACTTCTTTCCTATTAGTAAACGATAATCACAACGTAGCTCAATTTTTTTCGTAATTTTCCCAAATTACGATGACAAGTGTAGTGTTCAAAACTGCATCTACGCACTGCACCGAAAGAAATGTTTTTAGTATTTTTTCTCACGTGATCACCTGCATCGTTTTTTGGTGTACTACTATAGTAGCCTAGGCTAGTCATAGTGGAAAGCAACTTAGACTAGTAACTCTATGGTTACCCTAAGAGCAAGTACTACCTCTGTCCTGGTTTACTCTTCCTATTTTGTAGTATCAAAATTATACCATAGATTTAACTAAAAAAATGTTAATGCATGTCATTAAAAATTATATCGTTGGATTCGTATTTGAACATAATTTCAAATGGTATACTTTTTGGTGACATGCATTGGCATTTACTTAGGTAAATCTATGGTCAAAATTTTACACTAAATATGAGGTAGTACAAAAGTGGGCTATAACGGCCCTCCACTATGTAGGCCAAAACACGTGCCAAATTCACTTGTGATGCATTTGGCATCGATGCCCCTCCATTGCTCACCTGGTGCCCCAATATGGATCACCTACTTTGCTCCGGTGCCAAATTAACTGACGCAATGAAAAAACACTTGCGTGGGAGAGAGAGGACTGAGGCAATAAAAAAACACTTGTTTAAGAGAGTGAGAGTATGGTGTAGTTGGTTTGATTGATTTTTTTATACATGTGGGTCTGTGTGCACAACGGTGCCAACTCTCTCACATCGCGAGAGCGGTGGCAAAATCTTTTGATTTGACATCGATGCGTATTATGTGGCATACTTTTGAGAAATATGGTATCGGCCACATAGTGGAAGGCAACAAATGCCCAAGCTCTTCACGTGCTCCTAGTAAATGAGAAAAAAGAGAAAGAGAGAGTGAGAGAGTGAAAAATATCACTAGCCAGCCAACCCTATCGTATAAGCGAATGATATTGGTACCTCTTGATGACACGACAATCTTATACAGCAAGCTGCTCTAATATGTTCTCTTCTTTTGCAGATAAAAAAAGACCCAAAAGTGAAAAATGTGCTGCACTATAACAATCTCATCGAATGCCTTGATCTCCATCTTACAGAAATTGATTTGATCGACTACCGAGGTAGCACATCTGAGATTAAATTGGCCAGGTTCTTTGTTCTGGAGGCAAGTGTGCTCAAGGTAATGAGGTTTGGCGTTCTCTGGCGCAACAATGAATGGCGTGCTGATCACCGCAAGCGTCTAAGCCTAAATGACAAAGTCTCCGCAGAAGCTGAATTTGTTTTTGAAACATCAAGTGGCCAGAGACTCGAAAATTTATTTGCCCATTAGTGACTTGTCAGGGCGGTGGATTTTAGTTTGTACGATAATGCTGCATCCACCTAAAGTAACGAAAGTTCTTACGTCCTAGTAATTCCCTCTTCGTAGGTGCATCATTACTCCTAACATTTGTAATATCAGTTTGAAACTTGTAATATTGCCGTGTCCTATTCCTGCGTTTTCAAAATCCTGCGAATCAAAGAGGGCCTGAGTTGGTGATGATGTTGTGCCTGCCATCTTTCACCAATAGCCGTCGGATCTAGATCTGACGCATACAAACCAAACTTCTCCAGTTTTGCAAAAAGATGCCCGCACTTGTTCCCTATTTACAAACAACTCCTTGTCTCTCACAATCAGCCTTATCTCCTCCCCACCACATCTAGAAGGCCATGGAAAAATCTGGCACGATGGCTGCTGCCGGCGCTGCCCACCCCCAATCTTGGCGTTTCGTGCAATGCACGGGCATCTACACACGGGAAATTATGTCGAACACGACTAGTTGTAAGCAGGCTAGCTCTACAACCATGATGATAGTGACGCCAGATGGTGAGGCTGACTACGCTATGCCGAACACGGTGCCTATACTTAGGTGTCATCTCTGGTGCAGGATCTTGTCACTTCACTGTGAGGAGCAGCACATAATAATTTGACCAACGGGTAGTACAGTACTACTACATTGGTAGTACTACTACTAGTACTAGCACCACCATCTGGATTTAGTAGTACTACCACATCCATCTGGATTTAGTATTTAACTAGCAATATCTAGTAATGCATGTCACAAAAAATGTACTACTCCCTCTGTAAATAAATACATGGTGTATTGTTTTATTCCTTCCGGTAGATGGCTCAAATCTGAAGTCTCATCAATCAGACTACTATTGTACTCACCGAGCGCTCAGCTTTCTAAGCTACCAACAAAAAATTGCAATCAAAGACTACTATTGTACCCCCTCCGTACTGGTGCATTAGTCACATTACGAAAACCAAATAGTAATCCCAAAACTTTTAGGCGCGATGCATTAACTACCCACCTCGTTCCCAGTTTTTTGCCATGAAAAAAGAAATCACCAAATACGAGACATGGGGTGCGTATGCATCCAATGACTTGAGACTACTCCCTCCGTCTAGGTGTATAAGTCATCTTAGAGCAAGTGAAAAAGAGGAGTGGGCTCTCATGCAAGAGCCTAGCTATAGGCAGATTCCTAGGCCGATATACAATAAATATGAAGAAAGAGAGAGAGAAGATGAGAAAAAGTAGTACTCTTATAGCCAGCCTTATAGCTAACCTTATTGTATGAGTGGCTACAAGTGATGGCTCTACTCCCTCCGTCTAGGTGTGTAAGTCACCTTACAAAAACCAAATAATCCCAAAACACTTAGACATGGTACATTAACTCCCTCCTCGTTTCTTGTTTCGTGACATATCAACCAATAAGGGATGTAGGTCGTGCATGCTTTTAATGACTTGAGACTAACAAACATGACATGCAGTGGTTAGTTCATTGCATGCAATGCTACTAATTAGCAAAAAGACATTAATTTATCTCATTTTCCCATCCGCCTAGGCCGCGGTGCACAACCTAAGATGACTTATACACCTAGACGGAGGGAGTATATGACATGGCAACATCATATAGTCAGCAGCTGGCTATACTATTAACCATGCTCTTAGGTTGTGCACCATGACCAAGACGAAGGGGAAAGCGAGAGAACTTAATGTCTTTTTGCTAATTAATATGTTTACATGCAATGAACTAACCACTGCATGTCATGTTTGGTAGTCTCAAGTCATTGAAAGCATGCACGGCCCACATCTCAATTGGTTGATATGTCACGAAATAAGAAACGAGATGGGAGTTAATGTACCGTGCCTAAGTGTTTTGGGATTATTTGGTTTTCGTAAGGTGACTTACACAACATTTTTGGTTACATGCATTAACATTTTATTAGTTAAATCAAAGGTCAAAACTTGGCGCAAAATGCAAAGGGGACCAATAAACCAGTAAACATCAAAGTTCTCTCGTTTGGCCCCAACTAGAGGTCCGGTGAGATGACTATACTGCACTGGCACAGAGGGGGATGCAGCTTCATTGACTTACTGCACCTGCGTTTGGGTGAATGACATGTGGGCCCAACAAGCGGCTGGCCCACCTGTCATACAGCCAAAGGCAGGTGTACTAGAGGGCCGAGGAGTAGATGGCCAACACACACGTGAATGCAACGCAGTCTGCACTTCTCATATAAAGGCTCCCCGGCATCCCCACCAGTCCAATCTACGAAATCCTACGCACCTACGCACCCTAACCAAGGGCAAGAGTGATCAGTCCAATCGCAAGATCAGTTGACTAGAAGCTAGACCCATGGAGGCGATGAGCGCGAGCATCAGCCGGCTATGCCAGATGGTCCACGACGCCGGCCTGCGGCCTGGCACCGAGGAACGTCTCCAGGTCGTGGTTGAGGCCGCCCGGGCGAGATGCCGCTTGGCCAACAGCTTCGTCTCCTTGTTCGACAAGGTCCTCGTCGGCTTCCTCGACAAGTTCACCGTCGTCAAGAAGCTCACGAACGACCTTGACGTACGCCTCCAGCCCACGCGCCTAGGCTCTGCGATGCCCGCCACCCTCAACGGCCTCTATGGTGACAACCTCTTGACGCACTGGTGGCCCTGCGACTGCCCGCCATCGCGCCGGAGAATGTCCACCTCGAGGTCGCGCTCGCCGCGCAGTGCCTGGCGCAGCAAGACACCGTCGACATAATCACCCACGTCTACGTGCAAATCGTCCACAAGGACTACCATGTGCCAGAGGAGGACGATAGGTCGCTGGCCTTGTTGACCCGCAGTGCAACCTTGGACGACATTGTTCAGAAGCACGTTGAGCTCGCCGCCAACGCCGCTGCTCCTCACACGTCGGTTGGTGACCCGGCGCACTAGGGCGTGAGGATGTCGTTGATGGATCCGTATGTATCTTTATCTTTCCATCAAATCCATGTAGTAATATATGGTACTACTAGTAATTATCTTACCTTTCGCATGAACTTCATAATTTTCGTACGTACTCCATGCATGAACCGCGCCAGAACCAAACTTCTCATTACTCTAGGGAAAATCGTTATTTCTATCTATCGGTCGCGCCATGGAGCAGAACCAAATTTTACAAGTTCAAAAGGAAAAGCCTGCCGTGTTCGCATCGCACCCCCACACAGTTGGTCCGGCACGCCGCTCAAGGGGGAATGCGTGTTGTGTTGCATTTTCACTTACAAGTGGGACCGCATTTGAGCAAACCGACTATCGGCAAACCCCCACCCCGCCCACCATGCGATGGCTGAGAAAACAGGAGGGAGAAGAGATGGCTGTAGCACAGACTCCGAGAAAATTGGTGTCGGATGGGACTCGTGTGGGTGGCATGTGCCGTACTACTAGACGTGAATGCTAGTTATGGCCCATGCCACCCCACTATATCGAGCCTATATCGAGGTGCTGGTTATGTAGAACAAATTTCCTGGAGTCCGTGCTCAGCCCTCCTCTATCTCTCTTCTCAGCCAGCCAGCAGACGTGCGGAGCCCATCATCTGTTTGCTCACATGTGGTCCCACATGTCAGTGAAAACACAAGAGGACCCACTGAACCTGCACATCTTTCACCTCGACGTGCTGGTGATGAAAAACAAATCCAATAAAGATCTTCGGTGGCCGCTTTTGGAGTTACTCAAGAGTAGTAAGATTCTATTTACAGTTTAACCCAAGATGCACATTACGTGGCTTCAACTACCACTCCACTTTCTTGCATGACGCGACCTGGATGCTGGATGTCCCACGTGTCGGCAAAAGGAGGAATAACTCTACCAAATCTTCTCCACATTTAGACCAGAGGAGTACGAAACACGGCAAGCCATGTGCCTACATCATACTACGTACAAGCCCACCTCACGCAGTCACGCTATCACCATATTCCTTGACCCTAGGCCGCATGCAGGTACTGACTCCTCCTCTAGCCGCTCGGATCTACACCATTGGTGGTCCGCCGACAGATACATGAATGGCAGTCGGCCGGGCTCGGTGCTGGCCCAAAAGCTCGTCGGCGCACCGTTGCCACTCATTACGTGCGACGACTGCCCAAAGAAGGTCTTGCACCGCGTGTCTACAACGCCGGAACATCCCGGATGGGTGTTCATCAAGTGCTCAACCGATGGGGTATGTGCTACTTTAGCTTTGGTTGTGCTCTCGGATTAGACTAGTTGTGCTAACTTAAAATTTTATTGTGTAGAATGGATGCAAGTTTTGGTATTGCGAAGAAGAGTACATCGATATATTGATAAAGCGCAATTTAGTAGATGTTGTAGCACTTCTAGCTACCATAGAGGTTAGAGATGAGACTAGTGCACTTGTTGATAGAATAGAGGCTAGACATGAGACTAGATGCGAGGAAGCAACGTCTACTTCTTTACACTCGAAGAAGAAAGAAGCACGCAAGATCGAGCCTCCGCAGATCAACAATGAATGCATCAAGAAGGCACTAATCCAACTTACTGGAGCAGTTATGGAAGTTGGATATCTTCTAAAATGTATTCTTGTGGTTCTTGTTTTCTTTGGTTTTGCTTTTCTAGTCAAATTTTGGTGATGTATTTCCATGTACCAAAAATCAATGATGAAAAAAAGATATGTGTTTGCAAAGAAAAATGTACGCGGCCGGGATGCGTCCGCGCGTTGGGCGCACGGCCACCGCATCCGAGAAATGGCCCGGACACGACCCCATTGCCCTACCCAAACGGACAGAATCCGGGAAAAACGGAGGTCCGTTTGGGGTCGTGCATTGGAGTTGGCCTTACAAGTGGGACAACAGTTGAGGAAACCGACTATCGGCAAACCACCACCTTGCCCGCCCCGCGATGGCTGAGTTAGAGAAACGAGGAGGTTGAAGAGATAGCTGTAGCACCAACTCCAAGAAATATGGTGTCAGATGGAAGTCGTGCTGGTGGCGTGTGCCATACTCCTGGACGTGAATGCTTGTTCTGGCCCATGCCACCCTACTATATATCGAGGATTCAAGGTGCTGGTTACGTACAACGAACACAGTAACATATGGCCCACCTCAAACTGTGCCCAAATTTCCTGGAGTCTGTGCTAGGTTAAAAAGTGTTCTTTGTGAGGGTGGGTGGCTGGTCTCAAGTTTAAAACTTGTTGCGTATACGTATACGTAGAGATAGTGCAGCAGTTTTGAAAGTTTGAACCCAAACATCAGATAACCTGTTGCAATGCACGTACAATTATGTATTCGGAAAATATTTTTTTGCCTCGTCGCAGCACCCACTCAGGGAAGCGACTCGAAAGCCATTCATAAATTTAGTAAGTTTATCATAGGAATATCATTTTATAACATACAACAGGTCATGAACCCACAACGACAACGAGGATACATTATAAATACTAAAGTTTTCATCACACAACAAATAACAAGCAATGAAATGAACTTCAACTCAACCAATCCTCGGCGTTGGAAACGCTTGCTTTGAACCAGAAGTGATTCTCTGGGAAGGGTCAGCCACTGTCAATCTCGAGACCAACGCAGGACTGATCATCCAGGCTGAAGTGGCCTATGTCAGGACGCATATTGTGATAGCCACGGTAGGGAACCATAGCAATGTCCGAGGTATAGAGACAGTTGCTTCTCATAAATTGTAGTAACATTGTGTCAACAGCAGTTGGATCACCTTTCACCATCAGTGGATAGTTTTGTCCAAGGAAGAGCGAGTTTCCTCCAAGAGTATCAATACTAAACCAGGGAGAAGGTGTTGGCGCTAGCACAGTAGTATCCATCCCGAATACCCTGCAACGGATGTAGGAATAGGTCCGGAGAGTGCGACCATGGGAGACAACACCTGCTTCCTTAGTAACATCAACAGTGCCTTGTATATAGACAAGAAGAGGTGATCCATCGGAATAAGTTGCCAGGCGCCACTGAGTATATGGGTCCTCATGCTCGTGATTATCATCATTGTCATCTCCCCCTTGGTTATAAATTTTTTCAAATATAGGTGGTGGAATGTTCACAAGACCTTGGAAACACAAGAAGGTTAATTAGTAAAGGGAAACTAGCTAACCCGCATGCATGTGGATGAAACAATTATAATTACGGTGGAAGACAAACGTACCGAAAGCATAAGGATTCCATGCAAAAACAGTGCCACGAGTGGTGGCAGCAAACACAAGACCCTCATATTGAATTGCATCACAGTACTGATCATCCGTGTATACAAATTGATTTTTGAGCAATATCCATCGAGGCGTGGAAGTAAGGATGGCAACAAGCTTGTCGAAGATAGCAACAACTTCATAGTTCGTGTAATCCCAAGAGCGGTCGGGAACTCGACAAATTGCTATCTTCCGTAGACGACAGTCACCATGATTGTAGTTGAACGTACGTAGAATACCGGTGTGCTCAACCTCTGGGCAGTCTGAGATTTTTGGAAGTGGAACCCGGTGACGAGTGTACACATTCACAAGTTCCCACTCGCAGTTGTACCCAATATAAACAACCCAATCTCCATTTGTGCCTGCCCAAGCCTTACCCTCAAGTGATGGCATCTTAACATCACACGTATCATTATCAAGCGGCATCAACTTGCACAAGGCGAGGCCTGCGTCGTCCGCGCGCCAGTGACCAGGGTCACGGTGAAGAAGATAGGGGAGATCAAACCGCTCCTGGACCCTTGGGTTCCTTGTAATGATGTTATTAGTTGAGTCGAGAATGGTCTTGAACGAACCTGCCATGCTAGCCGAGGTGATGACGTCGCACCGATCAGTGAGTTCCTCCACCACGTCATCTTTCAGATCGGGGCAAGAATAATGGGGTTGTTTCCGGCCTGTTCCCTCCATGGAGAAGACGATCGAACAATGGCAGAAGGAAGGGTGAAGGTAAATGGAGGAGGGAGGAAGAGCGTGCGACAGCAGTTCCAAATCGAGAGGGAAAGGCGAAGAGTCGGTGGATGGTTGCCACGATACACGAAGAGGCGCCCCGGCCTACATAGACGTGCGTTCGGAAATTGTACAAAAGTACTCGTCGTCGTCTCACTGACATGTTGGAACGGGACCACATGTCAACGAAACATGGTGTGTAATTTCTTGTGCAAAATGCAATCTAGCCGCGTTGGCCCGAGGTGCCGCATTAGTTATCGACCTTTATTTTTTAATGGCGTGCCATTCAGTTTTGAAGCACGACTAACGGGTACTGTATGCAGAGAAAATATAAACTACTCTACCACTACTCCACCTCTAGTACTAGTAGTATAAAAAAGATATATAGGCTGGAGCTTCAGCACTTTCTTGCTAAGGGCTGCCCACTTGCTTCTCACACTATCACCCTCTCTCCAGATCTAGAAAAGACGGCCTCTCTCTCCCTCCTCACCGGTGGTCATAGATCCGCCGGGGAAGAAAAGGACATGAAGCGTTGACGCACTCATCATCGGCGAGCAAGGTCATGCATTGACGACAAGGTCGTCCTCTCAGATCTAGCGCCCGCGCGGGATGGCCTCCGTCCCCAAGCTCACTGTCGTAGTGTGTGTGGAGGACGACGACCACAAGCGAAGCCACTTCCCGCCGACCCTCAGGTATGCTACCTCTTTTCGAACCATACCCTTGTTCTATTGCCCCATCTGCCACGTCGCTGCATGTGGATCTTTTTCCACTCCATCATCTTCCCAATTTGCTATCCTCTGCTCTGCTGGTCACGCAGACAAAAACCTTAACTTGCACTATTAAAGGAAACCCTATTTCATGCAGACTAATCCATGTCTGGGTTGAATAAGGAAAGGAAGGGAGACTATACTGTCCAAGACACTAGGCATCAAACCCGCATCTAGGTTGAAAAGGGGAAAATCAGTAGCTAAGGAACGAGTCTCGTGTCTCTTGGTTGAAGAAGGGTAGAAAGGCATGACAACGCAATAGAGAATGACCAGGTCGATCGGTTTGTTGTCCTCACATAGGAAAAAGGTGGCTAAAGAGAACAAAAATGGGACATAATCCACATATGTTGCCTGGATATTTGTTGCTCTGGGCAATCATACCTCCCTCACCACTCTATGCGTCCATGGAGGTACATCGTACTGGTGCGCCCACTATCCGAATGGGCCTCCCATGCTCTTATTGCCACCTTTTTGCTGTTAGTATAACGCCAGCGGTCAAGTCAAGCAATGCTATTGCTAAAGTGATGCCACATTTAACTAATGCCGCACTCAGTCTAATGCCACCGATAAATTTAAGCAATGCCATTTAATGTCACTAGATTATTTCAGGGTTAGCTGTTGATTGTGGATGTATTAAAGATTTTTTAGCTAAGGCATTCTAATGCTGTTGCACAGCCAGTATACCAATGATGAATCTTGTTACTACCGTCAGATTTTTGCACTGTTAATGCTTATAGATTACATACCCCGAGTTAGTTAATAATATTTACCTTGAAGGTACATGGTTTGCAATTTTTTATACTGTCATTAGTTAATAATGCTAGTTACCTTCAGACTTTTGTATTTGGTTTAATGCTCTTGCACAGCTAGTATACCAATGCTGAAACTTGTTACCTTTACATTTTGTATTGTTAATTCTTATAGAAATCTTCCAGTGCTAGATCTTATGGAAATCTGTTTAGTAAAACCATTGTACTGTACCCTATAATAAAGTAACTACTCTACTGTTGCACTAGCCACTGGATTAGTCTATATTTGTACTATTTGAATGGTGTTGCATTAGCGTATGGACATATATAAAGTGTGGCAAGATTTCCCAGATATGTGCTCAAGAAAACTACTACCTGTTTTTCTAAATACTAGAGGTTTGGGTACTTTAAATTGAACTGCGAAAACGTCTTATATTAAGGAACAGAGGGTGTAGAGTTCACTCAAATTATCCCGGTAAAGCTAGTCACACCTTTGTTAAAATTAATGTTCATTATGTTATCGGAGGAGGTATGTATGTTTGTCTCTAATGCCTGTCGACTACATACCTGACATCATGATGTAATGTTAAGTCATTTCCTTTTGTACAGTGTCACTGAATTGTTAAGGCGGTGATGGCATTTTATTTTAGTTGAACTACACAAAATATGCTTAAAAGAAGAGGAAAGGTCAGGAATGGCTCAATTTTTCAGAAAAAACTATGTATGCCTTCCTGACATCAGCCGTTGTTGCCTTATTTATTCCTGCAAACAGGTGGTTAGAAAAACTCTTGCTACCTGTTCCCATTAAGAAATTGGAATGCTTATATTTGTGAGTCTATGCTTCAACTAGTGCCACTTTTATAGTAATCACACTTTCAATATCTATGCAAACAGGGATGCTCGATTTTAGTGGAACTGGACAAAAAGTCCAAATGGTTCGACATTAGGAGCATGTTTTCATCCAAACCTTTATATCCAATTGGTGGCACTATGAGCTGTTCATTACGAAGGTATATGGTTTGCTACTATCTTGCTACTCTTTTTGTACTGTCATTAGATAGTAATACTAGTGGTTTGCATGTGAATTTATTGGCAGGGTGGACCTACATTGGAGGTGCAGGACAAGATTCAATGGTTGGATGCTCAATTTTGGTTGTATCGATTTCACCTCTTCCATCACGGCGAACATGGATATCCTTGGTCTGGTGAAGAATAGGCGCTATATTTCTGCTCTGAACGAGCAAATCAATTAAGTATGAAATTGTCCAGGGCAAAACATGACTGTATCAAATTGTCCAGAGCAAAACATGACAGATGCTAAGCGAAAGAGACGTGTTTATACGAAAATAGGTGGGCTGTATGTTTACTAGCTGCTTGATATTTGTGCAGACAGAGATGTCTACCCGTTGCTATTTGGCAAACAAACAAAGTGACCGCAATTTTGGTTGAACTGCACAAGAGAATAGTATACTCACTGCATGAAGTGCCATTTGAAAATAGACACAGAAAGATTGGATAGTCACTTCATGGACTGCAGAAAAGTAGTACTGTACTATTTATTGGCCAACACTAGGTGCTTCATTGCTTTGGTCTGATTATACAATGGGCATCATTTCGCCTAAGTTAAAGTTTGTATTCCGAAAATAGTCTCGCCGTGTGATCGAGAGAAGACCAAATCATATTGCAGTGGATGTTCCTCCATCATGTGTGGTCCATTCTCATGGTTCCAGCTGTTGGTGAAACCACTTACGTTTGCAAGAGGAATTGTAGACTTCACAAACAAATTTGTCTTTTACTCTGTACTGAATGTTGGCCAAGAGAAGCATCCGTGTTAGTAGGAAGAACAAATGTTTTTCTAGATCTTTGCTTTTGGAGCTACATATTTGTATATGATCTATGAATCATTGAGATGCATTCACATGTTGATCTTATGTATGGGAATCGTACTAGTTGGTTTTGAATTTGGGCTACTAATGTGAACGTATTACAATGCCAGGCCTGTGAGTCTCGTGTGAACATTTCGAACGGATCGGCTCTTACTACTGTGCACAACATGATCCTTATTTCTGTGTTCTCAGTGTTTACAAGTTACTAACAGTTTTGTATTTCTGTGTAACATCCCAAATTTTCAATTTGGAATGTTATACATTAGATCATCATTGCATAGCATATTCTATTGCATTTTGGCAAATCCTCGATAAATCCTAAGCAACTCAAGGACCCTCGGAGAGAGTTGGGGATTTTCCCGATTTTTCATATTTGATTTTCATCAAATAATAAAATGAGGATTTTGGTTTTAATTATTTTCTCTCCGGAAAAATATTTCACATTAAAAATAAATGAGAGAAAATATGACTTCTCCAAAACAATTGAAATATTGGAGGAAAAATATTAAAATCATATATTGGATTTTATTCGCAATTTTAATTGCATTAAAAAAATTGCATGTTTTCAAAACTGCATTTTTGTGTCAAAAAAATGTTCACCTTGTTCTAATTAATTTTATTAGACGGGGAAAATTTGTTTCATCATTTTTGGATTTTTATTTATTTTTCTGCGATTGTTTTTTAGATTTGGCGGAATATTAAAAAAAAAACCGCGCCCGACCGGGCCGAGGCCCAGCCGAGCCGGCCTGCCCACCTCCCTCGTCTCCCTCGCACGCACGCAGCCGCCGCCGCGCCCGAGTCCGCCTGGAGCACGGCCGCCGCCGCCTTGCCCCCTCCCCCACGCCACCAGCCCCCCTCTCTTATAAGCCACCGCTGCCCCCCCCTTCACCCCGTCCCTGCCCCAAGCCGACCCCGCCGGAGCCCGCAGCGCCGCCGCCCGAGCCCGCCGCCCCGCTCGCCGTGCGCCGCCGCCGACGCCGCCCCTCGCCGCCCCGCGCCCCGCCCGAGCCCCGCCGCCCCAAGCCGCCCACGCCGAGCCCCCGCCGGAGCCCGTCCCGACGAGGTACCGAGCCGCCGCCGTTTGCCGGTTTAAAAAAACCGTTCGTTTTTTTTCTAAACCCTAGATCGGTTTATTTTTTCGGTTTTATTATTTAGTGAACGTTCACCGACCCGTTCGTTTTAACGAACGTGTTCGTCGGATTTTCGCTGTTAACGAACGTTCGTTCGTTTAACCGTTCGTCAATTTTCTTTTTTGTCGGATTTTTCCGTGATTTTCCAGATCCCGATTCCTGATCAGATCTTCGTTTTCGTTTAACTTTTTGCTCGTTTATCGAAATCAGGCGATTCAAGCGCCTAGAGTTTCGTCTTGAAATTCTCTTTCTGTTTAACCTACTCAAACAAGTTTTTGCTACTGGAAAATTTGACCTAGATCCAGATTGGTAAACGAAGCTTGTTTCTTTCGCCGTTTGACTTTCGTTGCTTCGTTCGATTTGATTCTTTTTGCAAACCGGAGTTCTTAAGTTGAACTTTCTGGTTGTATCTTTTATTCAAGTTTTACCTGTGCATTAGATGAGTACTTACTGTTTGGTTGTTTGTTTGCGATAGAGTACCCGGAGTGCGCCGCTTCTTACTTCGAATCTCTAGGTTTCGCGGATCATCAGCAAGGCAAGTAACACTTTGATCATACTTTTCCATACCCAATTTTTATTGCATTAGATCAATCCTCAAACATTGCATGGTTAGGATCTAATTAAATTGTGGGTTTTGGGAAGTAGTTGAGGTAGTACCTATTACATGTTTTATTTATCAAACCCTTTGGAGTTACTTCTACGTTGCTTATATTGCCATGCTATGCTCGTAGACGTGGATTGGGTTTGAGAGATATTCATGACAGATGTG
>NC_057802.1:288234382-288241185 GCF_018294505.1 Triticum aestivum | reverse complement strand
TGGTGAGCAAGCCTCCCACTCGGGGGCTTAGCTGCAGTCCGGTACTCGCCTAAGTGTGAAAAATCCTACCGAGTGGTGAGCAACCCTCCCACTCGGGGGCTTAGCTGCAGTCCAGTACTCGCCTAAGTTTGAAACACATCCTTATCCGCAAGGACGACGAGGTGCATGTCGACTACAACCTTCTCCTCGGAGCTACGCCACAAATACAACGTACGCTCCATCCTCATCCGCAAGGACGACGAGGTGCAGGTCGACTACAACCTTCTCCTCGGAGCTATGCCACAAATACAACGTACGCTCCATCCTCATCCGCAAGGACGACGAGGTCAACTGCAACCTTCTCCTCGGAGCTACGCCACAAGTACAACGTACGCTCCATCCTCATCCGCAAGGACGACGAGATGCCGGTCGACTGCAACCTTCTCCTCGGAACTACACCACAAGTATAACGTACACTCCATCCTCATCCACAAGGACGATGAGGTGCAGGTCGACTGGAATCTCCTCCTCAGAGCTGCATCTCAAGTTCAAAGATTATTCCGAGTGAAGAATAAAACCCACTCGAAGACAAACGCAAGCATATTTCAAGGTAAACAAAGTTCAGATAAATCCTAAGGTTTCGGACCGCATATCAAAAGTACTCGAGCATCAAGCCCGAAGAAGTTTAAAGATTACACAATCACTCGGCATTCCGAGGCAAATAAACGTGGAGCATAATGTTTTTTGGTCACTCGTCGGGAGAAGGACTGGCTAGGTCGCAGAAACTGTCAAGGTCTATGCTGTCTGCGATGCGAGTGGCAGCGTCAAGGAAAGTGTCCATAAAGGACTGGAAAGTGTGCCTTTTTGTGTTAGCAACCTTGAGATCCGCCAGCTTGTCTTCTTTGACATCCTTGCAGTGCACTTGGACCAGAGACAAGGCGACATTAGCACCGCAGTGAGCAGACGACTTTTTCCATTCTTGCACTCGGTCAGGTATTTGGTTCGGTCGAGCCATCAGAGACTCGAGGTCTTGAGATAGTTCCGCCTGAGGCCAGAGTTCAGCATCAACCTGAGTCATCGCCGCCTTCAGGCGGGCAAGATAAGCAACCGCGCTGTCCATGCGAGATTCCAATCGCAGCACATTCATTGCGACATCATCTTTGACTGGGCAATTTATGGGGTCGAGACCTGTCTCGACCCGCCCAGTTTCTGCTTCAAAATCTTGGCAAAGCTCTGCACAATTGAGTAAACGGTGAGTCGACGATATGATCGAGCTTGACAGTCAACCGCAATAAGTCAGTCAATCATCAGTACCTTCAAGTTTTAGGACCAGCTTTGCAGCAAGCTGGCCCAGATAAGACTCCAACTCGCCCTTCCTGGCCTTGAGGCTCCCAAGCTCGTTTGTCAGCTTGTCGTTGTCTTTCTTCAGTCGCTCGACCTCCCGATTGGCATCAGAAACAGCAGCCTTCAGTTTGGAGTTCTCTTCTTCTAACTTGCCGACTGAAGCAAGCTTCTTGTCAGCAAGCATCGTCTTCTCTCGTGCTTCCTTCTGTGTAGCAGCAAGATCCTCATTCTTCTTCTCCAAAGCCTGCTTCATTTTCTCTAAAGAAGTAACATTCTTCAGACGGGCTTGGAGTTGACGATTTTCACTACATACATCTGCTCGAGTGGAGTCACTCGGTTCAAAACATGGAAAGGAAAAGTGCCAGCAGTGAGATAGAGAGTTGACGATTGGTTACCTCCCATGGCAGCTACTTCATCACGAGCAGTCTTGAGATTCTTCTTGGCCAATTCCAGATCAAGGTTGAGGCTGATTTGCTGTTTGTTCATTGCAGAAAGCTGAGCCCCAAGTTCACAAGATTTCTGCAGTATAAGCCATATCAGTTGACTAAGATAAAAAGACATCACAGTGATAGCTACTCTAAGACTACCACCGAATCAAACATTCAATGGTAGTCTCGGGGACTACACCCAGTGGGTGCACTTAGCGTGCCCCCACTGGTTTGAATAAACACTCGACATGGCCTGCCCAGCGCGAGAGTAAAAAAGAAGAAGTTCTCAGACCATAGTCGACTGCCCGCAGTCAACCACGGTCTCGGGGACTACACCCAGTGTGTGCACTTAGCATGCCCCCACTGGTTCTGGTTTCATTCGACCTGGTCCGTCCAGACCGAGTGACAAAATTTAGATTCTCAGACCATAGTCGATTGCCCGCAGTCAACTATGGTCTCGGGGACTACACCCAGTGGGTGCACTAAGAGTGCCCCCACTAATTCAAAGATTCAATTCAAGACGACTCAAATTGCCTCGTACAACTTCATAACAGTCACACCCACTGGGTGATCGAATGAGAAGTATGATCAATCAGGAATCAACTAACCTGGACATTGGTCTGCAGAGCTGCTTCGGCGTTGAAGGCCACCTGACTGGCCTTATGCACCACTTTCATTTGCCCCATCACAAGGTTCAACTGAAGAAGAGCTTCTTTGGCGGCAGCCGGTGGGTCATCCGGAGTCTGATACGCAGTGAAAAGCGATGATGGCAGAGTAGTCGGTATTGGCGCAACAGAAGTCTGAGCAGCTGATCCTGATGGGCAATCAGTCGACAGCAGGATAGCGAAAGTGACGTTGGTACGTGCCGGATCTGTCGATCGCTCGACTGCCGTCTCAGTCATCTCAGTTGACTGAGGAACCTGGACCTCAGGCGTCTTCCCGCTCAGTTCCGCGTCCCTCCTCCTCCTTCCCCTCAGCGGTACTTCTTCTTCATCGTCCGGGAGCACAACAACGTCTCGTGGTGCTGCAACAGACAGAGAAAGTCAAAGAGATAGCTGACAAACAATCCAGTCGTCCAAATAAATTCGAATCGGGCAGACTTACTGGCTTTGGAGGTAGCTGCATCAGCGGTTTTCTCATCGACTGGAGTCTTGTCGATATCCATATCAGTCGCAGCCGAGGTCGGGCTGCAAAGGTTCATCATCCACTCGGTCAGTACAAGAGAATCAGTCAGAACAAGAAAATACAGGGAGAACATTTACCCAGAAGCAACAGGAACGTCCATCTTGATTTTAGGCAGGGTCTTCCGAGCCTTCGAAGGATTGATCTTGGGTTGCTTGGTGACCTTCTCAGCCAATTCTAGAGTCGAAGACCGAGCGCTTTTGAGATGGAGCGCTCGAGGCCACAGCCTTGCCACGCCTGCCCACGGGATCATGGTGCTACTTGGATCGATGTTCGGAACGAGGTGGTGAGTCGGCTACCTCCTCGTCGTCCGACTCATCGCTCTCATCTTCATCACCGTCGGCTGGTGACTCCCACTCGCCGCTCTCCTCCACGCTGTCCTCGCCTTCATGGTCCTGCTCCAGAGCTTGCTCGCCATTGGGCATTGAGTACATCTCTGTATAAATCTACAAAACAAGGAGCCGAGTGGAAATCAGTCGGATCAACAAACAGTCAGAAAACACATCCAAATTCAATCAAGTGTAGTGGCCAAACCTTGTCTGGCTGGTTGCTTTCGCTGAAAGGTTTGACCCTCCTGGCACCCCTGGGGTTGTCCTTGTCCCCGGTGATGCCCCTCAGCCACTCGGCCACTGTTTTGGCCTCCACCTCCTCCGGATGAACCCGAGCGGTATCACCAGCCCTAGAGTACATCCACATGGAGTGGTCACGAGCTTGGAGTGGTTGAATGCGTCGACTGAGGAACACCTCCAGCAGATCCATGCCGGTGACACCTTGGTTGATCAGTTGAACTACTCTCTCGACCAACATGCCCGTCTCCGGCTTCTCCGCGGCGGTCACTTTCAACAAAGATGGAGTTTGAACACGATCAAGAGAGAAAGGGGGAATTCCAGTCGACTGGCCTGGAGTCGCAATATCCTGGCAATAGAACCAGGTCGACTGCCAGCCCTTGACCGACTCAGGAAGAGTCATCGAAGGGAAGGAACTCCTCTTCCTCTTCTGAATAC
This sequence comes from Triticum aestivum, assembly GCF_018294505.1. Classification (NCBI taxonomy): domain Eukaryota; kingdom Viridiplantae; phylum Streptophyta; class Magnoliopsida; order Poales; family Poaceae; genus Triticum; species Triticum aestivum. The sequence continues at coordinate 288,237,248 of NC_057802.1, read as the reverse complement.
CCAGACACCCACACATCTGGATAACATGGGTTTTCTCGTCGTTCGAGTTCGCTTTCTTCACTGTTTGGGAGCGGATGGTGAAAATGTGCTTGAAAAGACCCCAGTGCGGTCGACACCCCAGAAAATTCTTGCACATGGAAACGAATGCAGCAAGGTATGTGATGGTGTTGGGAGTGAAATGATGGAGTTGAGCCCCGAAGAAATTCAAGAAACCTCGAAAGAAGGGGTGTGGAGGAAGCGAGAAACCGCGGTCGACATGGGTGGCAAGCAGAACACACTCACCCGGTTGCGGCCGTGGCTCCGTTTCCCCCTCCGGCAGCCGCGCGGACCTATGGACGATCAGCCCTAACTCGGCCATATCATCCAAGTCCTCCTGTTGAAGCGAGGAACAGATCCAATCTCCTTGGATCCAACCCCGCGGTAGCCCCGAGCGCGATGAAGATCCCCATTTCGTCTTCTTGCCTTTCACCGCCCCCGTCGCCTTCTTCGCGCGCTCCAGTGCCGCCGTTTTCTCCTTCCCCATGGCGGCGGAGCGAAGGCGTCGAGAGTGGAGAAGTCGGATGGGGTGAAAGAGCGAGAGGAAGAAGAAGGAGAATGGGCACGCACAGTGCGGATGCCTCGGCCTCGCTGCTTTTAAAGGCCCACTTCCGAGTGGCTGACGCGTGGGTCCGGGCGATCCTGTCAAATCCCGCAACAGTCGTACACGGGATACGTGGCGAAAAAGGTGGCACAAAAATCGAAACGTCCTGCTTATCCACTCCGCTTACCACGGCACGCTCCGCCTGGCGCGCTTTCACCGAAATTTCAAATCCCGCGAAATCCGGGATCTTCTGCAACCGATCACGCCAAAGATTTTGCGTCAAAGACAACACTCGATGGGTGACATTATAAAAACCAATCGGCAATTCCTGAATCGATCAAGGCGACTGAAACGAAGCCGAAGTACCAACACTAGCCTCCGTTCAGAGATGAGTTCTTGAGAAAGGAAAGAGTCAAAGCAAGATCAACTTCAACCTTCTTTTCACTCGGACCTCAATCCATTCGGGGGCTAATGATGAGGATATAGACCTAGGGTAGGGCGATAGGCCTGACCTATACGTCCTACCTAAGGTCCTTGTCCTAGAAGCAAAGAAGTTCAAGAGCAAATAGAGAGGGCTCAACAAAGGTGTCGAGTGCAATCCACTCGACCTACCATTCACTCGGAGATCTCTCCTTATTTAGGTCACTCGACCACTCAACCACTCGACGTGCAGAAGACCTAAAGCCACTCTGCGCAGCAACGGTCGGACGTTTACTCATAGACTTAATGATCATTTATAGCACTTTATTATTGACGTTACCTGTAATGCTCTCACTTTATGTACATTGAATCCTGTGTAACGGAGGGGAGCTGGGGTCCTGGCACACTCTATATAAGCCACCCCCCTCCTCTGAGACAAGGGTTCGCACCCCCTATAACACACACACACACACACGCATATAATCCAGTCGACCACCTCCGGGCTCCGAGACGTAGGGCTGTTACTTCCTCCGAGAAGGGCCTGAACTCGTAAAACTCTTGCGTACAACTTCTCCATAGCTAAGATCTTGCCTCTACATTCCTACCCCCATTCTACTGTCAGACTTAGAACCACGACACCCGGCGCTCCTCGATCTTCGCCACCTCTTGCATCTCCAGCTCCCGCTCGACAATCTCATGAGGAAGTAGGTGCTCCATGGCCTCTGCTGCCTTTTCGTACGTGAGGTGCATGATGGATTCCGAGGAGGCCTGGAATATACTGGCATGGGCGTCCTTGATCTTGGTGTGGATGGCCTCGACCCAGGCCGGGGAGACATCGGTGGCACGGACGACTACTCGAGCGATCTTGGCGTTTGCAGCCACTGTCACAACAGTTGCTGCTGTCGTCTCGGCTGCCGCAGACGCCCTCTTGACGGATGCGACCGCGCTCCCGGCGTAGGCGGTCGTGCTCTTGGCGGAGGCAGCGGCGTTCGGGGAGGACGGGGACGTACGTGCCCTCACAAAGCGTCCTCCATGGCGTCATTATTTGCAAGAAGCGGTTGGGGAATGGGGATCGGGGATTTGCGGATTCGGGGGTGACCGGCACTTGAGCAGACGAAGCCGACGAAGCTTATGGAGGAAGACGTAAATAGACCCACGAATTTTCATCGCAAACGGTTCCTATAACCAACTATGTGTGATGTATTTTTTTATTAGTTGCAAAAGACAGATTTGGAGTACGGTGGTAACGGATGGTGTTTTAAATGTACGAGAAAATTGTGTACCGTTAACATGCACTAGTACAATTGTCATGTTAAAATTTGGAAATTTTCATGGTTCATTTGACCTTTTTAAGACATTAAGTGAGTTTCTAGCCATTTAATGACCGTAATTCAAATTTGAACTACATGTACATGCAACTGCAGATCATCATGGGGTGAAAAATCATATTTCACTACTCGAAACAGAGAATTTTCCATCAGTCAGCTCTTTGCCATCAGCTAGCAGACGACAAAGAAGGTCTTTGCCGTTTGCTTATAAAAAACGGACGACAAAGACATGGCTGACGGCAAAGAGCCTAGTTGCCATTAGCCAATTATTTGCCGTCCGCCAGCTGACGGTAAAGAATCTTTGTCATCCGCTAGCAGACGGCAAAGAGGTGGGTAGGGTCCAGTGGAGGCCTAAACCCTAACGGCCCACCAGCCCCACCTCATTGCCTTCCGCCAGCAGACGGCAAAGAATTGACTACCTAACGGCCGTCCCGCCCCCTCTCCCCTCTCTCTCTTCTCTCTTTCTCCCTCCCCTCCCCGACCCCCCGCACCCGACCCCAACCGCCGCCGGCCACCGCGACCCTGCCGCCCCGTCCAC
>NC_057802.1:288233382-288233585 GCF_018294505.1 Triticum aestivum | reverse complement strand
AGAAGAAGAAGAAGAAGAAGAAGAAGAAGAAGAAGAAGAAGAAGAAGAAGAAGAAGAAGAAGAAGAAGAAGAAGAAGAAGAAGAAGAAGAAGAAGAAGAAGAAGAAGAAGAAGAAGAAGAAGAAGAAGAAGAAGAAGAAGAAGAAGAAGAAGAAGAAGAAGAATAAGAAGAAGAAGAAGAAGAAGAAGAAGAAGAAGGAGAAG
>NC_057802.1:288148684-288231184 GCF_018294505.1 Triticum aestivum | reverse complement strand
ATGTAGTGGGGGCTGTTGACAAACCTGGCGAAAATGCTCGCAAGGCCTTGTGGCCAAGTAGTAGTGGTAGACGGGGACGTGGTTGCGCACGCACATTTGGGCGACGGCGACCTTGGGACGAGACCCGGCACAAGTGCGGGTGTACTCGAGGTCGAACCCGACCACCTTGTACTTCTCCTCGGCAAGTAACAACTCCATGATGTGGATGGAGTGCTCCACTCAGACCGGGTTGTTGGTGTACACCATCGAGAGCTCCATGAACCTTCTGTGGGAGTCCACCACGACATGCATGGTGAACTGCTGCTCGTCATCGGCAGCCGCTCGAAGCGCCATTGGAGTCGCGCAGGATACCCTCTAAGAATTTGCCGTGGTGGGTGTGCTTCTTGCAATGGTGGGGCGCGATCGAAAGGTTGAAGAGACACAAGGGTTAAATGGCCGATGTAATAAATGGGGGCCGGCCGACCTGTAATCATCACATCTTGTCACTGCGTTCATAGCGGAGGATTCCAGTGCATGCTTGACAACACCGCACCGCACGCGTTTCGTTTGGCCATGCGTGGGTTCGAAGAGGCGCCAAATGTATCGTCAGTGAGCCTGTTCCCGCGCTACCGTGCAGTTTACCGCACAAGCTTCCCGCCCGGCTAGTTTGGCCACGCGTCGGCTAGAAGAGGGACAAATTGTGGGCGTTTATTGGCAAAAAGCTTTGTAAAAACAAAGTGTGTGGAATGACTTCGGTCATAAGTTTACCCGTGGGTGATGAGGTTAAAGTCTCTCTACAGGACACACGATTGAAGAAACCAACTGTGTGCAATAATCGAAGATTGCAGTCGATTTAGCTATACAGATTGTGTGCTATGAGATCGACAAGGTAAACAGATTCGAGAATGGTTAATAAAATCTAAGTCCATTGCATATTATGGTTAAAATAGTGCTACCAATATAGGAGTCTCATATGATGCCATTTCAACGATTGTACCACAAAAGCTCGAAATATTACAAGGTTCAAATTCCAGAGTTATATGGCTAAAATTCGAATATTACAAGGTTCAAACTGATATTAGAAATGAAATTCAGCTCATTAGCTGCAAACGCTCGCGCTGATCCGCTGAACATGGATATCAGAGAGGTTCAAACTAATATTACCACTTCTAAGTCTGGTTTCGAGACCTCATAATTTTTGCAAAGGGACCAGCCACTGAGAAGTCATGTATGGGGTTGACACAATGACTTCTGATTACTCTATCATATGAAGTTCCAAAATGAAATTCAGCATTTTCAGAGCCTATTCCATTCTGCGCAGCCGCCGGCGCTGATCAACAAACCATTCATTTTTGCGAAATAAATGTAGGGCAAACCTCATTACCTTCAGCACCCTTGCTCTGACAACAAAGAACCTGGCGAATATAATCTCTGGTAAGGTCCCTCGTTAGGAGTTCAATGTAATTTCTGAGAGATGCAGATCTAGGCATTCAACATGATTATTATATTGTATCACATTATCCACCACCGGGCCTAATCTTATCTGCAAAACAAGAAAACGTGTTAGTGCCTACATGCAGTTTTGAACACTACTATAGGCCTATTTGGTTTGCAGGATTTGTAAAATGCACTAACATGCCATCTTTGATCCAACATGATTAACATGGGCATTTGATTACAATCTAGAAAAATGTAGCCTTCTTCACAAGAGGTTGGAGTGGATGAAAAGTTCCCTAAGAAAACTAGTACAGATGAATCCAAAGGAGAAATGCTTATGGATTGTAACCATATGGATCAAGCAACCAATATGGGGGGGGGACATGTATGTACTGAAATCCTCCAAAAAATCCTTCAAAAATCATAGTAGATTGTCATTGTAAACTTGGAAAAAGGTGTCACAAATTGAACTCCCTTATGGTTAACATTTAACTGGAAAGGAACATCATCTCGATATATAGCTTCTCCAGGCACGGAAAGCATCTCAGGAAACTGACAACTTGGTCCATGTTGGGGCCGATTGATTCTAGTGCCAAGACCTTCACTGTGCGCATTTTCGGGGTCAAGCTTGTCAGAATCATTTTCTGGATGACATACGAGCATACATCTTCAAAATTAGAAATAATGTTTATTTGTAGAAGGAGAGGTAGAAGGCGGCTATTGTACCTGAACGGGTGTGAATCCAATACCAAGCTCAGTGTATTTGTCAGACGAGTAGCCCAAAACTGTCAATTTCGGCGTAGAAATGACATTGATTCTTGTTGGACCTTCTTGATCAACTACAAGTAATCTCTCAAGTGCAGGTGTGTCCTCAATGACCATACCGTGGTACACATCTTGTGATGTCTTCTTGCCGGAACAACAACACACATAAATAGTCCGGAGAGTCATGGAGGTGATGTGGAAGCTACTCAACCCATTGATCGCCTGAAGACGAAGGTACTCGAGTGTAGTACAGCCATGGAGCAGGCGCTCCATGTCACCATTTGGGAGGCAGACGACGACGAGCTCGAGGTGCTTCAGTCGTGGTAGAATAAGAGCGGGCGCGTCATTAGGACGGATGGCAGTTCCTGAACTTGGTGACACGCAGCATGGGCGCGAGGCGGAGAGAGGACATTGGCAGCGAGCGCATATGCCCATCACAAAAGTGAGCTCCTCGAGATGATCTAGGGCGGGGGATCGGAACCAGTCGTCAAGCTTGGCTCGGTCCTTGCCGTTGGAACAGAACTTGCCCATTCTAAGGCCACTGGTTGGGCCAAGGTGACTGCCGAGGATCTTGGAGAACGCATCCAAGCTTTTGCGATAGCCATGGCAGAGCTCGTGGGTGTCGATGAGGTCGAGAGGGGTGGAATTCCATAGGGGCGCCACCGCCGGGAAAGGACGGTTATCCGCGCCCCATATTTGATTGGGGAGGAGGGAGATGATGACCGTCAACATATTATCAGGGAGGCTACTGATGAAGTCTACGCCAGCTGGAGTCGCTTGTGGTTCTTGCTCGCCCCGCCTCCACTTGTTGGCAGCCCCGTTCTCCACCTCTGGAGTCTCCTTGTTAGCGGTGCTTTCTGATAGAAGTGGGAGTACAGGGAATATTTAGTTAAAACAGGGCAATAGAAAAGTGTATTGGTAACTAGAAGTTATTAGGTAGGAATATAGTAAGAAAATGGAATAACAATTGGTTGCTTAAATACTACACAATTCATTTGATATTGTTGGGTAAGTCAACATGCAGATACTTGAAAAGAAAACTTACTTCAAACAAAGTCTGGACGGATGATATCGTCGGGGAAGTTAGCATATATCTCATGACCAGGCTCTTTTATGTGCAGTGCAATTTTAATGCCAACTTTCAGTACATAAAACTTAGAAATTTCTTTTTAAAGGCCAGTGCCAAAATAGGAGTCACCACGTTCATCAAGTCTTAGAGTAGCAATGATTGTAAATCCATGGTTTGTGTTCAGTATGACATCCCTGTAGTCTTGATTTATGTAAAGGGAAAGATTATGCACTACAGATTTTGTTGCATAGCAAGGGACGTGCTACAGAAAATGGTAGGATTGTTAAAGAAAATATGGTAACATGCAAATACGGGCCCAAATTGAAAGAACTGTACAACAGTTGAAATCGAAGGACAAAAATCTATAATTAAACAGATAGGGTAAACATGATGTCATGGAAATATGAGAGTAATCGAAATAACAATACATCATTAATTTGCCTAATATAGAAATAAGAGGACAAAAAATCCCCTTTGACGTATATGGTGCATGTGGCACATTTTATCCAAATGTAGCAATATTTAGTATATGTTCAGGAAAGTAGGTCATGCTAACCGATTTAGGGTGAGATTGAACATACCGTGCGCATCCTCAAGTCATCTGGTACGGTGAGATGGAACTCCATGGATGTCTGGCGGAGGCCGCAAAGTCCTGATGTGTCCGCGCACTATACACACTATGAATGAAAGAAAAATCCGCAAATCAGCTCGAATAAAAATGAATTCACGGCGATTTCGGCCGGGTGATTAAAGGAGGCAGATGAACTGGGATAGGAGATGAGATAATATCTCATTAAATTAGTTACCTTGTTGTCCATGAGAAAAAAATCCTCAGTACGGAGAATTCCCCAACCGGGCAGAGGTGGGTCGACCGCGAGCAGCGTCGAGAAATTCGATGGCAATAGGTGGCGGCAAGCGGAAGTGGCGAAATGCAGTGGGGTTTGCTGGCAGCCTGGTGGCGGCGGCAGGCGGCGAGCTAAGTGGTTGCCGCCGCGATAGGCGGTGCCATGCATAGACGCGGAGGAGCTTGTGCAGGTGTGAATGGAGACCGGAGGGGGTGGCGGGCGGGGTGAGGGTTTTTGTGACGTGGGGATGGTGAGGGTTTTCTTTTTTCGTTTTTGAATTGGGTGGTGAGGGTTTTCTGTCCCACAAAGAATTTCGAAGGCAACGGTTTGCTAGAGCCAACCGTGTGTGATTGACGCAACATGCAAAATGAAAGTCATTGCAGACGGTTCTAGTTTTGGGAACCGTGTGTGATTGACATACTACCTCCGTCCTGGTTTATTGGCCCCCTTTGTAATTTGTACCAAATATTTAACTAACAAATGTTTATGCATGTCACAAAAAATTATACCATTGAACACTATATTCAAATACGCATCCAACGATATAATTTTTGCTGACCTGCACTAATGTTTTGTCAGTTAAATTTTGGTAAAAATTCAACACAAATTACAAAGGGGACCAATAAACCAAGACGGAGATAGATTCCATCAACCGAACTGATTGCATCCATATCCCACATTTAGACATAAGTAAACATAGATTAAACATACTCAGACATAGATAATAAGCGTACACAAGCATAGTTCAACCATAAGTACATAGTTCGACCGTCATTAAGCATACTCAAGCGTACATAGTTCAATCCCGCATCTCCAGGTACTCAGCGTACGCGCCGTGCGCCACCCTGCGAGAATACTTCTGCTTTAAGGAGCTAACGGCCCGTCCTCTTGCATGCGCCAGAACACTTTGATACGCGTCATGAAGCTTGTGTTTGCAAAATGGGCATCAATAGCTGCCGTCCCAGGTCCTAATATGCCTATTATGTATTCCCAGATAAAGCTCCCTCAGGATTTGCCTCTTGGACCTCCTCTGGCCATCTTCATCCTCGTTGTCCACATTGTCAGACAACACCTATACAAATAGTAAAACAAATTTCGCATCAAATCAATGTTTACATGCCGTGAAGTAGGATTAGGAATTTATGGCTATTTTTATACATATCCAGAGATTATGTTTCGGTTTTTAAGCACAGTCGTCTATGTACAGACCAATCTTGAAGAAAATAATGGCACAAACATATATGCAGGTCATTCAAAATCAATTGTCAAGTCCTGGCTAGGAATTATTAGCACGAACACTAACCTTTGTCGGATTACTAGCAGAAATCATTTGCACAGATGAAAAAACTAATCACTTATCACTTGTACCATTCAAACAATCAATACACTACACGGATCTAACAAAACTTACTCGGATTTCATGGATTGGGAGAACATAACCATAGGATTTGTATTCCAGGGGAGACGGGAGTAACCAGATGTAACGCCCCGAGACCGACGCTTCAGAAGACTTCCATATTTTTCGTGATCACCGTGTGTTTCTTTTGTGCTTGCTGTTTTATTTTTCATTGCATCATGTCATCATGCCATCATGTCATTAATTTTTTAAAACTCAACTACGTAAATTGCATGGATCTTCGATCCATTTAAATCGAGGGAAATGCACATGGTGATTTCTCTTTATAACATATATCTTCCCAATATTATTAGGGAGCTATATTAAAATATTCCATTAACTTTGGAATTAATCATAACACACTTGCATAATAATTCCGTGCCTTTTCTGCTTCAAGTTTGGTCTCCAAACCCTGCCTTAAATTCTTTCTTAATTTTCCGGAGCTCCACCAAAAATCCGAACATTTTTGGACCTTCCCAACCCTCACTTCCTATTCAAATCATTTGAATTAAATTCAAATGAGTTTGAATTTAATTCTTTTAATCATGGCATTTTCTATTTTCTCGGAACAAGCACATTTTTATGAGCCCGGGAAAATTACCCCCATGCGAAAAATCTTTCCCTAACCCCTCTCTTTCTTTTCTTCTCTCTATTTCTTTTCTGTTAAAGAGAGTATGAGAGTGAGAGAGAGAGAGAAGAGAGCTCAGCTGGGCCTCCCAACTCCAGGCCGGCCCATCCCCGCGGCTCACCTAGGCCCAGCCGCGCCCAGCTCTAACCCTAGCCTCTCTCCATCCCCATCTCCTCCCGCACCGCCGCCAGTGCCCGACCCCCTCTCCCTCTCCTCGCGCCCGATCCCCATCTCCCTCCGCGCGCCAGTACCCGACCTCCTCCTCGCTCCCATGCCGCCACCACCCGTCGCTCGCTAGCCACTCTCCCTCCTCTCGATCTCTCTGACCCCTCGCTCTCACCCTCCCGTGCCGCCAAGAAGAGAGAAGGAGCGCTCGCGCCCGATCGCCGCCGTGCTCGTCCCCTGGCGCCGCTTCTGCAGCGCCTCGGTTGAACTCCGTCCCGCGCCCGCATCCATGCTCCGGATCGAGAGGAGCTCGATCCCGAGCGCCTTTTTCCCGTCCATGCCGCCATCCCCGTCGCCTCGCCAAGCTCCATGGCGCCACCTCCGAGCCCTGCATCCTGTAGCTGGCCGCCTCCAGCCCTCGTCCGCGGCCGCGCCAAGTCCAGCGAGGCGTCGCCGTACCCGCTGCCTCCCGCGTCTCCTCGTCGCGCGCTGCGACCACTAGGAGCTCCACCGCGCCTCGATCCTCCTCTGCTCCACCTCCGTTGCGCCAAGGCCCCCCGGCCACCCCTCCCTCTGTCGCCGTGTCGTCGTTCTGGCCGTCGAGCCATCTCCTCCGTCCATCCCCATCGCCCAGATGCCGCGCCGTCTTCTTCACCTCCGTGCCTGCTTGCTGCAGCTGCCACGCCCTGCCTCTTGGTGTTCTGCACCACCACCACGTTGTGGCCCTTGTTGTTGCTTCACTGTCGGGCACGAGTTGCCTTGCTGCTGCACAAACCAGAGGCCCTTTGTCTTGCTTCATTTTGGATCGGCCAGTACGAGACGCCAAGTGCCGCACCGGACACCAAGTACCTCTACGAACGACACTGGATGTAAACGAACGTGTACAACTTTCATCCCGTGCATGTCTCCAAGTACCACGACATTGACGGCCCTACAAGTTCAACTACGGTTGCCGCGTATGACTACCGTCGACCCTCGAAGACTCCGTGGACGTCAAGTTCCACGCCGTGACCCCGAACATCTACGGAATGTGTACGACTACGAAACATGTACCACTACTTCCACTACCGTCGCGAGAACGACTACTTCCCCTACGACACGTGAACAACTACTTCCACTTCGAACGCGTTCCGCCCCGAATGCACGCTTCAAAGGTATAACCCCGAGACGACGCCCGTGAACGAATGCTTTGTTGTATGAGATGCTCGTGTTTGCACCGTTTTCGAGAGAGGTCTTTGCACGTTCCTCGATTGCCATGCCGCCGTACCGTGGGAACCCGGAATCGGGAGCACCCCACCATCCTTGCATGACACGCTCACGCCCACTTCTTTTGCACCGGTATCTCCGTGAGCTATCGGAACCGATATGTTGCCGTGGCACCATTTCCGTTTCACCGCCGTGGCACCCTTTTTCTTCCACCACGGCGATAAATGCTTCATGACATGCTCATGTCAACATTTTCATAAAATTGCTTAAAACTTGCATTGTCATCCGCATCATGATAACAACATTTAAATGTTTAAAATTGTGTTTGTATTAAATTGCTAAATGCATATGGGGATTTTCCGGTATTGTTGTTTGTTGTTCCGGCTTCATTTAAATTGCCTAGATAGTTAGTTTATTTATGCTTCACCTCTTGCCATGTTAATCAACATTTAATATTGTTGGGTACATAAACGGGAGAGAACTAAACAATTGATGTGGTGTTTCGTCAATATGCAACTCGTTGCATATTGAGCTCCACTTGACTTGTAGTTTTGTTTGTGCACTTTGCCATGCCATGCCTCTTTAAACCGGACATGCATCATACTTGATTGTGCATCATACCATGTTTATGATTGTTTGTATTCTATGTTGTTTGTTTCTTTCCGGGTTGCTTCCCTCGTTAGCTTCGGTTTTGTTCCGGAGTTGTGAGGATTCGTTCGACTACGTCCGTTTGTCTTCTTCATGGACTCGTTCTTCTTCCCAGCAGGATTTCAGGCAAGATGACCATACCCTCGAAATCACTTCTATCTTTGCTTGTTAGTTGTTCGCTCTATTGCTATGCTGCGTTACCTATTCACTTGCTCTTCAAGCCTCCCAAACTGCCATGAACCTCTAACCTTTGTCACCCTTCCTAGCAAACCGTTGTTTGGCTATGTTACCGCTTTGCTCAGCCCCTCTTATAGCGTTGCTAGCTGCAGGTGAAGATGAAGATTGCTCCATGTTGGATTATGTTTATGTTGGGATATCACTATATCTCTTATATTATTAATGCATCTATATATTTGGTAAAGGGTGGAAGGCTCGGCCTTATGCCTGGTGTTTTGTTCCACTCTTGCCGCCCTAGTTTCCGTCATACTGGTGTTATGTTCCTTGATTTTGCGTTCCTAACGCGGTTGGGTGATTTATGGGACCCCCTTGACAGTTCGCTTTGAATAAAACTCCTCCAGCAAGGCCCAACCTTGGTTTTACATTTGCCTCACCTAGCCTTTTTCCCTTGGGAGTCGCGCTCCCGAGGGTCATCTTTATTTTACCCCCCCGGGCCAGTGCTCCTCTGAGTGTTGGTCCAAACTAGAGCCCTTTGCAGCGCCACCTCGGGGAAACGTGAGGCCTGGTTTTAGTTGTACGGACTGCTCATCCGGTGTGCCCTGAGAACGAGATATGTGCAGCTCCTATCGGGATTTGTTGGCACATTCGGGCGGTCTTGCTGGTCTTGTTTTACCATTGTCGAAATGTCTTGTAACCGGGATTCCGAGACTGATCGGGTCTTCCCGGGAGAAGGAATATCCTTCGTTGACCGTGAGAGCTTATAATGGGCTAAGTTGGGACACCCCTGCAGGGTATTATCTTTCGAAAGCCGTGCCCGCGGTTATGTGGCAGATGGGAATTTGTTAATATCCGGTTGTAGAGAACTTGACACTTGACCCTATTTAAAACGCATCAACCGTGTGTGTAGCCGTGATGGTCTCTTTCCGGCGGAGTCCGGGAAGTGAACACGGTTTCTGGGTTATGTTTGACGTAAGTAGGAGTTCAGGATCACTTCTTGATCATTGCTAGCTCACGACCGTTCCGTTGCTTCTCTTCTTGCTCTCTTTTGCGTATGTTAGCCACCATATATGCTTAGTGCCTGCTGCAGCTCCACCTCATTACACCATCCTTTTCTATAAGCTTAAATAGTTTTGATCTCGCGGGTGTGAGATTGCTGAGTCCTCGTGACTCACAGATACTTCCAAAACAGTTGCAGGTGCCGATGATACCAGTGCAGGTGACGCGACTGAGCTCAAGTGGGAGCTCGATGAAGATCTTGTTCGTTGTGTTGTTTCTTTTCATGTTGATCAGTAGTGGAGCCCAGTTGGGACAATCGGGGATCTAGCAGTTGGGTTGTCTTATTTTATTTTGGTTCCGTAGTCGGACCTATGTGTGTACCTTGAATGATGTATGAATTCATTTATGTATTGTGTGAAGTGGCGATTGTAAGCCAACTCTTTATCCCATTCTTGTTCATTACATGGGATTGTGTGAAGATGACCCTTCTTGCGACAAAACCACAATGCGGTTATGCCTCTAAGTCGTGCCTCGACACGTGGGAGATATAGCCGTATCGTGGGTGTTACACCAGAGAAACCCTAGGATCTATTTGACACATAAATGGGTATAGATGACTAACTAGTTGTCTGTCATCGTTGGAGTCGTCACCGGAGTGGTCGTCGGAGTCGTCGCAGGGGTTGTCGCCCGAGTCGTCACCATAGTCGGTGTGGAACACCGCCTCCCGCTATGGAAGCTCGACGCCGTCAACGACGTCAGGGTGCAGTGATACCTCGCTGGCGGTGACGGCAACCTCTGTCTCCATCTCCACACCGTGCTCCAGTGCTTCAGCAGCCGCGGCGTCACCACTCCCTCTAATGGGGCGCTTCGGCGACATCCTCATACACTGACGGCTTTGAGGACTGAGAGCGCCGTCGAGGACGCAAGTGCAGAGAGAGAGAGAGAGGATTGTGTGTGTGGCGAGGATGGGGGGTGCGGCCGCTCGGGCGCACCATTAATATGGAGTAGTGGGAGAGAGGCGGGCGGCGGTCAAACCGCTGGCTGACCTCCTGGTGAGCCTGCGCACCGGACTGCTGGCATGCCTACCGTCATTTCACATAGCTACTCGCATGCCTCCCGATGACACTGTGCAGCGAGCACGCCTCCGTCAATTCACACACCTGCACGCACGCCTCCCGGTCTGCCTGCGGGGCGGACTGCTCGCATGCGTCCCGTCAACTCACGCCTGCTCGCACGGCACACGGGTCGCGTGGCGCACGTATATTGTTTTTCAATTTGGATGATCAATGTTGCCGCTTTATTGGTTAACCGAAGCATGGCACGTATCCATTGTTGGTCTAACACTCACGGTTCGAACAAATAATCCGTTTGAGATATTGGTTCCCAATTATTAATAATCTCCTATTTGTAAGAAGATAAAGATTACATCAAAACTGGTCTCAAATTTGACAAAAAAGTACAATGCCACTTTGTATTGGTGTCCATATGACAACATGATAAGTTTCATGAATTTCAAATAAGTTTTGGATGTACTAGAATTTAAAAATCAAAGATTCTCAATGTTTGAAATATCTTGCACGGGGAGTAAACATGCACCCAGTGAGACACATGTGTCTTTGCAATCCATTTAGGTGCACTGTCACGTGTGCATGTAGCTCAAATTTAATTTTTGCACATTATACCCCTAGAAAATCAATCAATGTACTAAAACGTCTTAATGATCTCTATTTTTCTAAAATTAAAACGTCCCTCCTTTGGTAACATATGTTCACCGCGGGATAATTTAACATGCATCGTAGTTGCGGTGGATTCGCGGTGTGTGTGTGGGTGTGTGCGTCTGGGGGTGGCGGGTGGCTCGCAGTACACTACGACTCATGAGCCTCCGTGTGGGTTGGCTGTTTTGTGAGGCAGGTGCCACATCAGAGTCGTGAATTAATTATTTAAAACATTACACAACCTTTTCATACGTACATGTTTTGGCCACATGCAGTCGATGGTTGTCCTACACGACACTCGATATTCGTGTGTGACGCTTTCTATGGGCCCGCGAGGTCGTCGTCCATCACTTTGACGAACAGCCGACAGTGAGGTTAATTTGACCAGCAAGGTAGAATCTTTTCCATTTGTGTTATGGTGGGAGTATATATATAGTACGCGTCGAAGAGGTGGGAGGGGACTTGCATATATACTACACATACGCGTCCGTGAACAAGTACACCTCACTCAGTGTCGGGACTTTTCGGTTTCTGAGCCACGTGCCATATCAAAGTTGTGAAATTGGCCATTCAAACATCACAGAACACCTCTTTGGGCCACATGCATGCAGGCAGTGGTTATCCTAGGACACTCACGTGTGACGCTTCCATCTGTGGGCCCACGAGGCCATCATCGATGCATGCATCACTTTGACCTACATCGGGAGAGGTTAATTAATTTCACCATCAAGGAGGATTCTTTTTGGGTTATATTACGGTAGGAGCATATAGTATGAGTCGAATAGGGGGAAGGGGACCATCATATGTAGGACGCTTCATGAACCTCGCTCTGTGTGGGGACTTTACGGTTTTCGAGGCATGTGCCACATCAAAGTTGTGCATTTTGGGTATTCAACATATGTTTGGCTGACATGCAAAGCGATGGTGGTTATCCTCTTGCACCCACTTAAGCGGTTATCAGCGATATCGATGCTTTCCATCCGTGGGCCCGCTTGGTCCATCACTACTTTGCCTGACAATGAGAGAGGTTAATTTGACTTAGGAGGGGATTGTTTTTTTGTTTGTAATACGGTATATATAGGTCATGCTCTGGGATGACATGATACAGTTTGAGCACACACATGCATGTGTACGCATGAATCCATCCCAGCGAGTCGAAGTGGCTAGTACCACGACATGTCATGAACTGATCTCGCTATGTGTGGCGACTGTACGATTTTCGACGCACGCGCCACATCAATGTTTTGAAATGGTATTCAAACATGCATGCACACATCACCTCCATACATATGCATGTACTGGTTGTCTTCGAACGGTACACTCCCTCACGTGGTTATCGGCGACGAGCCTATATATTCGTGGGCCCGCGTGGACATCCATGATCATCTTGATCGACAACAAGATAGGTTACCATGTCGGATTCTTCCTTTAGTTCGTGTTATCATAGTACAGGTCATGGTGGGATTCAGACCTAATTAAGTTTGAGCGCATACTATGCACGCATGCATGCATGAATCCCCATCATCGGCTTGAAGTGTGGTGTGACATACATATGCATCGTCAACCTAACCCTCACTCAGTGTGGGGATCCCTGGTTTGAAAGCACGGTGCCACATCAAAGTTGTTCCATTATGTATTCAAAACACACCTATCCATACATATGTTTGGGCCACACGCAGGCAGTGGTTGTCTTCGGGGACTAGCTACTTGCGTGATTACTAGTGAGCTAGCCCATCTCCGGGGTCACATGGACGACCATCACTTTGACCAACAACAAGAGAGAGGTTGTACGACCAAGGTGGATTATTCTTGGTCTGTCTTACAATCCATCTTGGTGAGATGCCTCTCTGGCCCGCCGACTGAAAGTGTGTGTGTGGGGGGGGGACTGCTACTTCGCACTTTGCTAGGTGAACCTCGGTAGGGGGGATGCATTCATAGCTTAGGATTCCCTTCCTGCCGACACGAGGGGGGGGGGAAGCAATATCGTGCGCTTTGCGAGATAGGTGCCACACAGAAGTTGCATTTGGTATTTGAACATCAAACCACCCTTTTCATACATATATTTGGTCCACATGCATCGTGTTCTGACCCTCTCCCGCGTCATTTTTCGCCAAATTTATGAACATTACACAAGTCGGATGACGCAACAGACACGTGTCACTCACACTAACCGTGTGCCACGCCGGTGCCCCTATCACGCACATCCGCACAATACATTGGGCTCCACGAGGCTTTCCCTCTCAAACATATCTACCCGCCTGGAGCTTTTTTCTGTATGATAACACACCGTTATCATGTTTCGACCGTGTGTGATGTTTCTTGTTCCCAATTCCTCCTGCATCCCTCGAAAATATCTGCCCGCCTCGAGGGTTTTTCTGTTTCATAACACACGGTTGTTATCTCCGAACCATGTGCGATGCACCATCATCCAAATTTTCAATAGCCCCGGCATTTCACTTCCGCATTTGACTCCCGCGTACTAAAATTTTCAGCATCCGCATCATTTCCTCAAACACCCCCCCCGCCCCCCTCCACACACACACACACCAAAACCTCCTCGGGCACGCGCGTGCACACACACACCCCCTCCCTCACTCGAAACCCTAGCAAGGTCGCCGCCGGCGCAAGGCCTCCATTGTCAACATCTGCTGGTTTGCCCATGGAGCTTACCCACCGATCTGCATACCCAGGCCGCCCTGAGTTTCTTAGATGACGCCTGCCAAACGCCCCCTTTCTCACAGATCCCCATCCCCCACTCCACAATGTCACAGCCTAAGCCCGGCTATGCTTCCCGTGGAGCTCGAGGAGCGACTCGCCCAAAAGAGGTGTATCGCGGTCTCTTCGCCCGACGTCGCCGAGGAAGCTGATGACCATTACTGGCCGCAGGCACTCAATCAGGGGGCTAGAGTATGCGGGTATGTCGCGGGCGCCGGCTATGACATCGAGCTCGTCGACAGCGACGGCCTGAGGCGGGGCTATATCACAGGTTAACTGGCCCACCCCAACCCCTCGGGTTCAACCGCCGTCGATCTCATCCATGGCCCCGCCACTGATCTCCTCTGGCTTGTTGTCAAGAATTTGTCATCCTACATCGCCATCGAGCCCCTTCTGTCATTTCTGAAGGACACGTTCTGTGACACTGGCTTGGGATCCACAGCTTCCAAGTCAGACCTCATCGACGGCGACCACGAGGAGGGCACCCTCTCCGGCTCTTTCAAGGGTAAAGATCTCATCTGCTCTTCCAAGGGTAAAGAGCCTGTCTAGGACATCAGGGAGGGCACCCTAGCCGTGCTCTTCCAAGGGGAAGGAGCTCATCTGCGACAACATGGAGCGCATTCAGGGTACGTGCTCTTCTGATACGAACATGGGTAATGCTAGTGATGTCGGGAAATTAATAAGGCGGCATACTTACGCTCCTAATTATTGTCAGTTGAGTAAAGATAATGGAGTGGACAAAGTTTTGGTCAGTATTTGTACGCAAGAAGCTGCATGTAGGTTTGATCAAGGTGTGCAGGAATTTGGTAGTTTCTTCTGGTTGTCACGTACAAAACATGGCCCGGCTATAGATGCATAAGAGCTATTTTTTCTTGAGACTAATCAAAGAATCCTAACCTGCTACTACTATTTCTCACAATCAAGACCGCCGGAGCAACAAGCGTACGTCAACAGATTTAGATGGTGGCAGTTGCTTTCCTTGAGAGATATAGGTTGGGGGCCACCAAATAAATTGTGTTTAGTTATTTTAGGTATTTATTTTGTAATGATTACCTGCTAAAATAAAGCACGTGATCAGTTTTAATTTCGTTGGTTATTTTGATCGAGAGTTAGAGATAGAAAGAAAGTTTGTTCGGTCAACTTCTTAGGCAAGTTTGAGTCCGCAGGTATACTAGTATATATAGTCATAGCATGGTCAATGTAAAAGGGGGAGGTTATTTTATATGAAATAGACACGATGCGTTTTTCAGGGTAGACACCCGTATCAAGTTTTGGAAGAATTTTAGAAAACCTCTCTGTGCGATTTCTCTTCGTGGAAATTGTTTTGCACGTGAGTACCTTCGTCGAGATTGGTTTTCTTGTGCTGGGCCGCAAGGTTCAAACCCACTACTTCGTGTACATCGCGTGCATGGGCAAGAGGTTGCTACTTCTGGTGGTGGAGTGTCGTGAAAGATTGGGGCGCAACAACAGATCGAATCTCACCATCGAGGTTCGGTCTTTATCAATTGGTATTCAGAGCAAAGGTTATTCACGATACAATATTTTCTTCGAGTTATTATTGAACTTGTTTATCATGAGGAAAGATTGTAGCTCGCAAATGATGATGTCGGCGGAGAAGGATCCATTGCGTGCCTTGCCGTAGTACCAATGCTTTACGCGTGTGCGTGTAGGGCCGGCGAGCTGTGCAACTTTGATGAATTGCTATTCCGGGATGAATTTAGTGAGTCAGACTATGGTTGATGCCTTGAACCTGCCGTTGATTGAACATCCAGAACTGTATGAGCTTTGGAGGAAGGATAAGTTTGTCAAGATTATGCATCGCGTCGAGGTGCGGTTTACTTTATGCGGATATGGTGATCTGATTATGTGTGATGTGCTTCCTATGCACATCCATACATGTTCGATACTGTTAGGAAAACTATGGACAGATAAAAGGCAGTTAACATATCATTCAGTTGGAGAATTTTCTTTTATTCATGGAGGACAATACATACCAGTTGACACGTACACTTTTGATCAGTATAAGGTGGACCGTCAGAAGCGGGATATTGCTCATGCTGCATCAGAAGTAAAGAAGAAGAAAGTTGAAGCTCCTAAAAAAAATTCGGTCATTGCTCAGTCTGCTATTGTTGAAGAGCATGACTTGAAACCGAGGACGGTTTCGTTTCAAGGAGGAGAGGATGATACAAACATGGGTAATGCTAGTGATGTCAGGAAATTAATAAGGCGGCATACTTACGCTCCTAATTATTGTCAGTTGAGTAAAGATAATGGAGTGAACAAAGTTTTGGTCAGTATTTGTACGCAAGAAGCTGCATGTACGTTTGATCAAGGTGTGCAGGAATTTGGTTGTTTCTTCTGGTTGTCACGTACAAAACATGGCCCGACTATAGA
Source organism: Triticum aestivum (assembly GCF_018294505.1). NCBI lineage: Eukaryota > Viridiplantae > Streptophyta > Magnoliopsida > Poales > Poaceae > Triticum > Triticum aestivum. The sequence continues at coordinate 288,215,049 of NC_057802.1, read as the reverse complement.
TGCACAAGAGCTATTTTTTTTTGAGACTGATCAAAGAATCCTAACCTGCTACTATTTCTCACAATCAAGACCGCCGGAGCAACAAGCGTACGTCAACAGATTTAGATGGTGGCAGTTGCTTTCCTTGAGAGATATAGGTTGGGGGCCACCAAATAAATTGTGTTTAGTTATTTTAGGTATTTCTTTTGTAATGATTACCTGCTAAAATAAAGCACGTGCTCAATTTTAATTTCCTTGGTTATTTTGATCGAGAGTTAGAGACAGAAAGAAAGTTTGTTCGGTCAACTTCTTAGGCAAGTTTGAGTCCGCAGGTATACTAGTATATATAGTCATAGTATGGTCAATGTAAAAGGGGGGGTTATTTTATATGAAATAGACACGATGCGTTTTCAGGGTAGACACCCGTATCAAGTTTTGGAGGGATTTTAGAAAACCTCTCTGTTGCGATTTCTCTTCATGGAAATTGTTTTGCGCGTGAGTACCTTCGTCGTTGGTTTTATCATGCTGGGCCGCAAGGTTCAAACCCTCTACTTCGTGTACATCGTGTGCGCGGGCGAGAGGTTTCTACTGGTGGTGGTGGAGTATCGTGAAAGATTGGGGCGCAACAACAGATCGAATCTCGCCATTAAGGTTCGGTCTTTATCATCTTCCCACGGGAATGAGCCCATCCGTGACAAGTGTTGAAACTCATGATTTGTTTTGTCGTGCCTCTTCACAGGGGGGAACCCATGATTTGTTTGTCGAGTCCCTTTTGTAGCGTAGTGAGAATATGTCCAGTTTTAATTGCTATATTTGGTTGTTTGCAGTATGCCTTGTTTATTTCCGTTGTTCACAATGTGATACTCTATATGTGCAATTATTTACTGTGCAGTACATTTCATCAATCCAGTTTTAAACATACCGATAGGAATGCATATATTTGCTTGATGTTAAGCCTGTTATAGCTAGCACATGCCTCTTTTAAAGTTTTTTTAATTGTTCGGTCGTTTGTAGTTAGCATATGTCCAGTTTCAAATGCTTTCTTTGGTTGTTCGTAGTATGCCTTGTTTATTCCAGTTATTCACAATGTGATGTTCTATATGTGCAAGTATGAACTGTGCAGTTCAATTTCATCAATACCAGTTTCGACAATACCACTATGAATGACTACATTTGGTTGATGCATCTTGTAGTTAACACGCATTTCCATTTTTATTTAACAATAACCAGTGTACTTAGACCGGTACAATATCGGTTTGAATGACTATGTTTGCTTGTTGTTAAATGTTAGGCCTGTTGCAGTTAACACATCTTTTCACTTGTTTTGCTTTACTAGCATGCTTAAACCTGCACACTGAAGCTATCTTTTGGAGATTATTTTGTCTGCCATGGATATATTTGGTTGATGTTTAGCCATTTGTGCTTAACATGCATGCCTCTCGATGTACCTACACAGGACAATTTTGGGAACGACTGTTGTTTTCCATCGAGGTTAGTTTCATCCCATGGCTTATATATACTCACTGTTCAGGATATCTGTAGATGGTACCATATAGGTCGGGGGCTGACAAGGGACTAATCGATGAATCAGACTTTTAACTGAATATATATGTAACCCATTTATCGTTAGGTTAATTAGGGCCACATGTAATATATCTGAGGCTACATAGCAACATGCACTGTACTTAATGTCTAAATATGCAATCCTAGGCTACATAGCAACAAATAAGAGTGTTACCTTAATGTTATGATGATGTCTAGATATACGAAGAAGAGCAGCAGCAACAACAACAACACAACCCTATTTGGATACTCAACTTAGCTAGAGGTTAGAGTTAGTTTCTAGCTCATGACTAACCCTGAACTAACTCCATCCAAAGAGGTGTTTGGATGAAAGTGTTAGATTGACAATAAATGCACTAGAAGAACTAGCTCCAATTAGCACCTCTTGGGTTGGATAGTTTTTTGGGTGGATTAGATGCAACTAGCTCAAACTAGCCCTCATGTTTGGATATACTTTAGGGCTATTTGAGCCCGAACTAGCTCATACTAACTCTAATCCATGGATACAACAACAGTTAATTAGCCGATAATTTGTAAGAATGCAATAAACTCCTTCCGGCCCATAATATAAGATGTTAATTCATGTATATGTGAGTATATTGGATGTTATAAGATATTATAAAAGAGTGTTGTACTACATCATTTTGCAATTGATGTTTAGCTTCTAATATTAACTTGGTACTTTTAGGTACGTATGTCATTGGTAAAGATCCGCGCTTCGATCCTTTCTGCGTACGGGGTAATGAGATATCGATGAACCAGTATCAAGTGAGGAAGCTGATAAAGATTATTAGTAAAATGGGTCAAAAGATGGCAATTAAACTATTTGTTTACACTTTATCCAAGACAACAACGAACTGCAGGATGGTAAGTAAGAACTCTACAGCCTTCTTTTTACTGCCCATAATGAGTTGTGTTAGATGACAATGTCTGAATCTTTTTCCTTTGCAGTGGTTCCCAAAGCAGTTTACTCAAGATAACCTCTGAAACTACATGATTGGTGGGCATGCAAAGGTTAAAGTATTTCTACCAGAACACGATGATTATCTAGATGTTTTCATGAAGACCGTGAAGGATGGGCGGTCGGCCATCAGTAGGGGTTGGGCTAGAGTCGTGCGTGCCTTCTGCATGGAGGAGGGCACAATATGGGCATTCCGCTTCACCTTGTTCAGCAACCAGAATGTATTTTGCCTCTTTCTTTACCGTCTTTAATAGTACAAATATACAACTATGGTTCATCATTCTTTATTTGATTCTTATGTAATTCTTGAACATATGTACCTATGAATCAAATAATGCATCGGTTGTTTGAACCTGATGGATATGAATAAAGCTATAACATACATTCCAATTCAAATGCAGTACAATTTGAAATAGCAGCAATAAAATTATGGTGAACTTACGCTCTCCAGGTCGTTATGTCACACATGGTTGGTAAAAACACAAACGTTTGCGATATACACCATAATCCGACACGGTTCACAGAGAGGAAACGTGTGTAAGCATGCACACAGTTGCCGTTTGCAAAGCGTGTGCGATGTCAGACAATATCACAAATGGTGCGGGCAAACTAAATGTTTGTGATAGTTGCCTTATCATACATGATTCACAACCATGAACTGTTTTTGATGTGGTATGCATCGTAAATGTTGCACCATAGAATAGCGTGTCCGGTAGTTGTCGTGTACGACGATGTTACGACGGTCGAACGTTTTGTAATCCTGTCCGACACTCGTACGATTATTAGCCAATCTTCTTAATTAGTTATGGCATATGGTTTGGGAAAAGCGAATGTGTGTGATTGTCTGCTTATCATATATGTTCTATAATAGTGAACAGTTTGTGATGGGCCACACATCGTAAATGTAGCACCATAGAATAGCGTGTCCGGTAGTTGTCGTGTACGACGATATTACGACGGTCCGACGTTTTGTAATCATGTCCGACACTCGTACGATTATTAGCTAATCTTCTTAATTAGTTATGGCATATGGTTTGGGAAAAGCGAATGTGTGTGATTGTCTACTTATCATATATGTTCTATAATAGTGAACAGTTTGTGATGGGCCGTGCATCGTAAATGTAGCACCACAGAATATCGACTGCGATGGCAATGCAAGCACAAACGAGTAGCGAGTATTGTATATGCATCAAGGCTCCCTATCCCCGACGGTTTCTGGGTCGTGCGGGCAGGAGCCCCCCTATCGCCCACACTCACTTGGCGACGGTTCCAAATGCCGTCACGGAAAGGGGTTAAAAACCATTAGTATAGCACCTCGTTGTACTAGTGTTAGATTTATGTTTAGTTTTAGGATTAGTTTAGTTTATGTTTAGTTTAGTTTTAAGAAAAGAAGAAGAAGAAGAAGACGACGAAGAACAAGAACAAGAACAAGAACAAGAAGAAGAAGAAGAAGAAGAAGAAGAGGAGGAGGAGGAGGAGGAGGAGGGAGGAGGAGGAGGGAGGAGGAGGAGAAGAAGAAGAACAAGAAGAAGAAGAAGAAGAAGAAGAAGAAGAAGAAGAAGAAGAAGAAGAAGAAGAAGAAGAAAAGAAGGAAGAAGAAGATGATGAAGAAGAATAAGAAGAAGAGAAGGAAGAAGAAGATGAAAAAAGAGATGAAAAAGAAGGAAGTAGATGATGAAAAAAGTAGGAAAAGTAGAAAAAGAAAGTAAATAAGGAAAAGAAGGTCGAGGGTCGAGGGGTCGATGGTCGCCGAGGGGTCGAGGGGCGAGGGGTCGAGGGTTGAGGGGTCGATGATCGCCGATGATTAAAAGCCAAGTGTTGAAACTTGAAACACCCAAACTAACTCATGACAAAAAATCAAAGCGTAGAAAGAGAAACCAAAGACGAAACAATACATAGTGAGAGGTTGTGCAACTAGGATGATATTCTGTAACAGCTTTTTCAATGAATTTGAGAGGATGATGGTGAAGAAATCGAAAGCCATTGGTGTCTTTCAACTTCTTAGCCATCATCCTCTTCAACTCATTAAAAAAGCTGGTACAGAAAATCATCCTAGTTGCACAACCTCTCACTATGTACTATTTTGTCTTTCGTTTCTCTTTCTTTGTCAGTTTGGTTGTTTGAAGTTTCAAAACTTGGCTTTTAATCCTCATCGCCGAGGGGTCGAGTGTCACCGAGGGGTCGAGGGTCGCCGAGGGGTCAAGGGGTGAGGGGTCGAGGCCTCGAGGATCTTCCGGTCCGAGTGCTGACCGACAGGTGTCGTAGCTTAAGATGAGAACGTCCCCGAGCTGAAGGTCATGAGCGTGGGTGGACTGCTTCCATCCGTGCGCGCAGAACGGATGGAAGCAGTTTGCCCGCGCTGATGACCTTCAACTCGGGTGCGTCCGCATCTTATGCTACGACAATAGTCGCACCATGCTCACAGTGAAGGTGTTTGACAGGACCGCTGAGGGGTCGAGGGGTCGATGGGCGAGGGGTCGAGAATCTAGGATCTTCGGGTCCGAGTGCTGACCGACTGGTGTCGTAGCTTAAGATGAGGACGTCGCCGAGCTGAAGGTCATGAGCATGGGTGAACTGCTTCCATTCGTGCGTGAAGAATGGATGGAAGCAGTTCGCCCGTGCTGATGACCTTCAGCTCGGGGACGTCCGCATCTTAAGCTATGACAACAACCGCACCATGCTCAGAGTGAAGGTGTTCAACAGGACTGCCGAGGGGTCAAGGGGTTGACGGTCACTGAGGGGTTCCTAAGTTATGTTGTACTTGATGATGATACACTAGTTATATGCATATCATTATTCATGTCGGTATTAAAATATTTATGTTGTACTAATTTCGTTTACTCTATGTCATGGCGGGTGTTGAAAGATGGTGGGTGCGGGTAAGGAGCTCTCCGAGGCTCCTTCTTCGTCGGCGCGTGGTGGGAGGGGTACTTCCATTCCACCCCAGACTCTCGATGTCTACTACGCAACCTTCTTCTTGTAGACTCGTGTTGGGCCTACAAGCGCAGAGTTTTGTAGGATAGTAGCAAATTTCTCTCAAGTGGATGACCTAAGGTTTATCAATCCGTGGGAGGCGTAGGATGAAGATGGTCTCTCTCAAACAAACCCGCAACCAAATAAACAAGAGTCTCTTGCGTCCCCAACACACCCAATACAATGGTAAATTGTATAGGTGCACTAGTTCAGCGAAGAGATGGTGATACAAGTGTAATATGGATGGTAGATATAGGTTTTTGTAATATGAAAATATAAAAACAGCAAGGTAACAAGTAACAAAAGTGAGCGAAAATGGTATTGCAATGCTTGGAAACAAGGCCTAGGGCTCATACTTTCACTAGTGCAAGTTCTCTCAACAATGATAACATAATTAGATCATATAACAATCCCTCAATGTGCAACAAAGAGTCACTCCAAAGTCACTAATAGCAGAGAAGAAACGAAGAGATTATTGTAGGGTACGAAACCACCTCAAAGTTATTCTTTCTGATCGATCTATTGGGCCGTTCCTATAAGTGTCACAAACAACCCTAGAGTTCGTACTAAAATAACACCTTAAGATACACATCATCCAAAACCCTAATGTCACCTAGACACTCCAATGTCACCACAAGTATCAGCGAGTTTGATTATACGATATGCATCACACAATCCAGATTCATCTATTCAAACCAACACAAAGAACTTCAAAGAGTGCCCCAAAGTTTCTACCGGAGAGTCAAGACAAAAACGTGTGCCAACCCATATGCATAAGTTCACAAGGTCACAGGACCCGCAAGTTGATCACCAAAACATACATCAAGTGGATCACGTGAATATCCCATTGTCACCACAGATAAGCACATGCAAGACATACATCAAGTGTTCTGAAATCCTTAAAGACTCAATCCGATAAGATAACTTCAAAGGGAAAACTCAATCCACTACAAGAAGGTAGAGGGGGAGAAACATCATAAGATCCAACTATAATAGCAAAGCTCGTGGTACATCAAGATCGTGCCAAATCAAGAACACGAGAGATAGAGATTAAACACATAGCTACTGGAACATACCCTCAACCCATAGGGTGAACTACTCCCTCCTCGTCATGGAGAGCGTCGAGATGATGAAGATGGCCACCGGTGATGATTTCCCCGTCCGGCGGGGTGCCGGAACAGGGTCCCGATTAGTTTTTGGTGGCTACAGAGGCTTGCGGCGACGGAAATCCCGATCTAGGTTATGTTCTCGAGGTTTTGGGATTTATAGGAAGTGTTGGCGTCGGGGACAAGTCAAGGGGGCCCACGAGGCGATGACAAGGACGGGGGGCGCGCCCTAGGGGGGCGCCCTCCACCCTTGTGGTGGCCTCGTGTCTCTTCTCTGATATCTTTTTGTTCCATTATTTTTTATATTTTCCAAAAATATTCTCCATAAATTTTCAGGTCAATTGGACTCCGTTTGATATTCCTTTTCTACGAAACTCGAAAACAAGGAAAAAACAGAAACTGGCACTAGGCTCTAGGTTAATAGGTTAGTCCCCAAAATAATATAAAATAGCATATTAATGCATATAAAACATCCAAAACAAATAATATAATAGCATGGAACAATCACAAATTATAGATACGTTGGAGACGTATCAAGCATCCCCAAGCTTAATTCCTGCTCGTCCTCGAGTAGGTAAATGATAAAAACAGAATTTTTGATGTGGAATGCTACCTAACATATTCATCAATGTAATCTTCTCTATTGTGGCAAGAATATTCAGATCCATAAGGTTTGAAAGAAAATTTTAATATTGACATAAACACAATAATACTTCAAGCATACTAACAAAGCAATTATGTCTTCACAAAATAACATGGCCAAAGAAAGTTGTCCCTACAAAATCATATAGTCTGGCTATGCTCCATCTTTATCACACAAAATATTCAAATCATGCACAACCCTGATGACAAGCCAAGAATTTTTTTCATACTTTTGATGTTCTCAAACCTTTTCAACTTTCACGCAATACATGAGCGTGAGCCATGGACATAGCACTATAGGTGGAATAGAAGGTGGTTGTGGAGAAGACAAAAAGAAGGAGATAGTCTCACATCAACTAGGCGTATCAACGGACTATGGAGATGCCCATCAATATATATCAATGTGAGTGAGTAGGGATTGCCATGCAACAGATGCACTAGAGCTATAAGTTTATGAAAGCTCAAAAAGAAACTAAGTGGGTGTGCATCCAACTTGCTTGCTCACGAAGACCTAGGGCAATTTTAGGAAGCCCACCATTGGAATATACAAGCCAAGTTCTATAATGAAAAATTCCCACTAGTATACGAAAGTGACAATATAGGAGACTCTCTATCATGAAGATCATGGTGCTACTTTGAAGCACAAGTGTGGTAAAAGGATAGTAGCATTGCCCCTTCTCTCTTTTCTCTCATTTTTTGGGCACTCTCTGGTAGAGGCAAAGGTGTCCCGTCTTTCGATGAGATTGTGGCTACCATTTTGGAGGAAGTCGACTTTGACGATCTGACTATGAACGTGCGATGACGTCGCGCCTTAGCAATCGCTAAACCAACTCCGAGAGATTATTGACCACGCCGGAGCATGATCAACCTGACCACGAAGGTCTGTTTCCTGCAGGCAAATGAAGAACAAGCAAGAAACTAAGATTGCAATCTGGATATTGCGAATAAAGGAGGAAAGCTTTATTGATCAAGGTGGGGTTCTATGACGCCTTTGTCTGGTCGTTGAACACAAACGAAGTATGCGAAGTTGCAGCTATGGCGAACTTTAATCTAAACAAAACCCAAAGTCTAAACGGTGCCCTAAGGGCTATATATATGGAGGAAGAGGGGGGGAGGATTTCGCGGCCCTTGGGGAAGGGGTCCGAAACCAACCCTATCTCTTGTTTCCCCACACATACGGACTCTAAAAACAGCCTATACTTATGTATTTCGAAATTACATGGGCCTGGCCCAATAATAAGGTGACGCAGCACCTAGAATAGCCTATGGACGAATATTATGAAGTGGCATCTTGTATATTTCGTCCAAGGCTTCATGCACTCATTATGGTGGCTTCAAAGTCCTGAAATCATCACTTGTAACTCCGTTCTTGTTCCCCTTGCGCATGCCATCATCTCCCTGCTTGGTCTTGCTCCAGTGTTCATCCCTCTTATCCATGCCAGACCCTTCATTTGTAAGCAGAACAAATGTATCCAATTTAGGCAGCATCATATTCTCATGAACATTAGAATCATTACCAAGAAACGAAAGTACCTGGTAATTCAATTGGTGTGCGCGAGCTCTAGTAATTGGTCTAGTATGTATAGCAGCAGGGGTTGTGGGTGTAACAATGGTATTGATGTCCTCATCACTCTCTTTTTTCGGCCTCTTTTTATTTATTTATTTATTTTTGTCCGGAGTCTCATCCCAACTTGTGGGGGAATCATAGTCTCCATCATCCTTTCCTCACATGGGACAATGCTCTAATAATGAAGATCATCACACTTTTATTTTCTTACAACTCAAGAATTACAACTCGATACTTAGAACAAAATATGACTCTATATGAATGCCTCCGGCGGTGTACCGGGATGTGCAATGAATCAAGAGTGACATGTATGAAAGAATTATGAACGGTGGCTTTGCCACAAATACGATGTCAACTACATGATCATGTAAAGCAATATGACAATGATGGAACGTGTCATAATAAACGGAACATTGGAAAGTTGCATGGATATATATCTCGGAATTGCTATGAAAATGCCATAATAGGTAGGCATAGTGGTTGTTTTGAGGAAGGTATATGGTGGCTGTATGGTACCGGCGAAAGCTGCGCGGTAGTAGAGAGGCTAGCAATGGTGGAAGGGTGAGAGTGTGTATAATCCAAGGACTCAACATTAGTCATAAAGAACTCACATACATATTGCAAAATCTATTAGTTATCGAAACAAAGTACTACGCGCATGCTCCTGGGGGGATAGATTGGTAGAAAAGACCATCGATCGTCCCCGACCGCCACTCATAAGGAAGATAACAAAAAAAATACCTCATGCTCCAACTTCGTTACATAACGGTTCACCATACATGCATGCTACGGCAATCACAAACCTAACACAAGTATTTCTCAAATTCACAACTACTCACTAGCATGACTCTAATATCACCATCTTTATATCTCAAAACAATCATAAGGAATCAAACTTCTCATAGTATTCAATGCACTTTATATGAAAGTTTTAATTATATCCCTCTTGGATGCCCATCATATTAGGACTGAATTCATAACCTAAGCGAATTACCATGTTGTTTAAAGACTCTCAAAATAATATAAGTGAAGCATGAGAGTTCAATAATTTCTTCAAAATAAAACTACCGCCGTGCTCTACAAAGATATAAGTGAAGCACTAGAGCAAACGACAAACTACTCCAAAAGATATAAGTGAAGATCAATGAGTAGTTGAATAATTCTATAACTATATGAAGACTCTCTAACTTTAAGAATTTTATATCTTAATATTTTATTCAAACAGCAAGCAAAACAAAATAAAATGACATTGCAAGGATAGCACATATCATGTGAAGAAGCAAAAACTTGGGTTCAACAAAAACTGACCGATCATTGTTGAAGAAGAAAGGCGGGATGCCAACCGGGGCATCCCCAAGCTTAGATGCTTGAGACTTCTTGAAATATTGACTAGGTATGCCTTGGGCATCCTCAAGCTTGAGCTTTTGTGTCTCCTTAATTCCTCTCAGATCAAGGTTTCCTTAATTCTTAAAAACTTCATCCACAGAAAACTCAACAAGAACTCGTGAGATAGGTTAGTATAAATTCATGCAAAACCTTATCATTCTCTATTGTAGAAAATCACTAAAATTATTATTTGACATTGCATACTAAATTCCTCTGCATATTTAATAGTCCTATCCTCAAATAGAATCATTAAACAAGCAAACATATGCAAACATAACAGCAATCTGTCTAAACAGAACAGTCTGTAAAGAATGCAAGAGGAATAATACTTCCCTAACTCCAAAAATTCTGAAAAATTACCACACTGCATATAATTGTTGTTACTCATTATGTAAATTTTTTGAGATTTTATCACATTCTGACTTTCTAGAAGAATTTAGACATTGATAGAAAACTTTCTGTTTTCAAAACAGCAACGTATAGACTTGTAAAATAAGCATGGTAAAGGCTATACTTGACCTTTTTATTGAACAAAAACATGGAAAACATTATTCTAAATAGCAGCAAGAAAATCCTAATAAATAAAATGACGCTCCAAGGAAAACACATATCATGTGGTGAATACAAATATAGCTCCAAGTAAAGTTACCGATGAAGGAAGACGAAAGAGGGGATGCCATCCGAGGCATCCCCAAGCTTAGGCTCTTGGTTGTCCTTGAATATTACCTTGGGGTGCCTTGATCATCCCCAAGCTTAGGCTCTTGCCGCTCCTTATTTCATAGTCCATCGAAACTTCACCCAAAACATGAAAACTTCACAACACAAAACTTAATAGAAAACTCGTGAGCTCCGTTAGTATAATAAAACAAATCATTCACTTTGGTACTATCAAGACAAGATTCATAAATTTTATCACATGATGCCTACTGTACCCTATCATTTCTATAATTTATATTAAGCAATATAAGCCATAGAAACTAGAAAATAAGCAAACTATGCATCAAAAACAGAATCCGTCAAAAACAAAACAATTTATAAAGATCTGAATTGAGATCATACTTCTGTAACTCTAAAAATCCTAAAAAATTAGGACATCCTAGGAAATTTGTATATCAATATACCGTAAAAAATGCAGAATTTTTCGGTGCTCTAGTGATTTTAAAAATTCTGTAACTGGGCGCAAAAGTTTCTGTTTTGGACAGAATTGATTCAACTATCATCCATACTATCCCAAAGGCTTTATTTGGTACTTTATTTAAACAAAATCTATAGAACATGATTACTACAGTACCTTAATCATGTGAACACACAAAAACAGTAGGGGTAAATGTTGGGTTGTCTTACAACAAGCGCTTTTCTTTAATGTCTTTTATCTAGGCATGATGATCTCAATGATGCTCACATAAAAGATAAGAATTGAAACACAAAAAGAGCATCATGAAACATATGTGGCAAGCACATTTAAGTCTAACCCACTTCCTATGCATAGGGATTTTATGAGCAAACAATTTATGGGAACAAGAATCAACTAGCATAGGAAGGTAAAACAAGCAAAACTTCAAGATTTTCAACACATCGAGAGGAAACTTGATATTATTGCAATTCCTACAAGCATATATTCTCCCCTCATAATAATTTTCAGTAGCATCATGAATGAATTCAACAATATAACTATCACATAAAGCACTCTTTTCATGATGCATAAACATAGAATTTTTACTACTCTCCACATAAGCAAAACTCTTCTCATTCGGAATAGTGGGAGCAAACTCAACAAAATAACTATCATGTGAGGCATAATCCAATTGAAAATTAAAATCATGATGACAAGTTTCATGGTTATCATTATTCTTTATAGCATATATGTGATCACAGTAATCATCAGAGATAGCAACTTTGTTCTCATAATCAATTGGAACCTCTTCCGAAATAGTGGATTCATCACTAAATAAAGTCATGACCTCTACAAATCCACTTTCATCAACATAATCATCATAAATAGGAGGCATGCTATCATCATAATAAATTTGCTCATCAAAACTTGGGGACAAAATATATCATCTTCATCAAACATAGCATCCCCAAACTTGTAGCTTTGCACATCATTAGCATCATGGATATTCGAAGAATTCATACTAACAACATTGCAACCATGTTCATCATTCAAAGATTTAGTGCCAAACATTTTATAAACTTCTTGTTCTATCACTTGAGCACAATTTCCCTTACCATCATTTTCACGAAAGATTTTAAAAAGATGAAGCATATGAGGCAACCTCAATTCCATTTTTTTGTAGTTTTCTTTTATAAACTAAACTAGTGATAAAACAAGAAACTAAAAGATTCAATTGCAAAATCTAAAGATATACCTACAAGCACTAACCTCCCCGGCAACGGCGCCAAAAAAGAGCTTAGTTGACGAGGTGTGAGTGCCGCTTACCTAGCTTCGCCGGCAACGGCGCCAGAAAAGAGCTTAATGTATACTACACAACCTTCTTCTTTGTAGACTCGTGTTGGGCCTCCAAGCACAGAGTTTCGTAGGATAGTAGAAAATTTCCCTCAAGTGGATGACCTAAGGTTTATCAATCCGTGGGAGGCGTGGGATGAAGATGGTCTCTATCAAACAACCCTGCAACCAAATAAGAAAGAGTCGCTTGTGTCCCCAACACACCCAATACAATGGTAAATTGTATAGGTGCACTAGTTCGGCGAAGAGATGGTGATACAAGTGTAATATGGATGGTAGATATAGGTTTTTGTAATCTGAAAATATAAAAACAGCAAGGTAATAAGTAACAAAAGTGAGCCAAAACAGTATTGCAATGCTTGGAAACAAGGCCTAGGGCTCATACTTTCACTAGTGCAAGTTCTCTCAACAATGATAACATAATTAGATCATATAGCAATCCCTCAACGTGCAACAAAGAGTCACTCCAAAGTCATTAATAGCGGAGAACAAACGAAGAGATTATTGTAGGGTACGAAATCACCTCAAAGTTATTCTTTCTGATTGATCTATTGGGCTATTCCTATAAGTGTCACAAACAGTCCTAGAGTTCGTACTAAAATAACACCTTAAGATACACATCAACCAAAACCCTAATTTCACCTAGATACTCCAATGTCACCACAAGTATCCGCGGGTTCGATTATACGATATGCATCACACATTCTCAGATTCATCAATTCAAACCAACACAAAGAACTTCAAAGAGTGCCCCAAAGTTTCTACCGGAGAGTCAAGACGAAAACGTGTGCCAACCTCTATGCATAAGTTCACAAGGTCACAGGACCCGCAAGTTGATCACCAAAACATACATCAAGTGGATCATGTGAATAAGGGGCGGAGCTACGGGGGGACGAGCGGGGGCCACGCCCCCCCCCACAACATCTGCGTCGTACCTAAAGCACCGTGATCTACGCCAAGTTAATTAGACTACGTCAAACAACTTTAGTGCTAATTAGCCCCCCTAACAGTGCGCTCAAGTATTAAAGCCCATGAGCTTTCCTAGTTGAAGCCCATATGTACTTGTTGGTCAGCCCACGCTAGGGAGCTTTCCTAGTTGAAGCCCATACGTGCTTGTTGCTCAGCCCACGCTAGGGAAAACAAACACCCAGGGTCACGATCAAGGGCATTCCCTATCGTTCGTTTCGGCGCCAACAAACCAGGCATACGCGCTTGCTCCGCCTGGAAGTTTGACGATGGCATCTGTACAACTGACCCACAACAGTGCCGATGGTAGAATAATCCTGCGGTGAGTCTCCTTTGATTCCTTTGTTGATTTATACTGTGGAATTCAACTGATGAACTGATCCGCATCTGGCTCCAATAGACCATAAACTTTTTTGCTTTAGATGAGATTAATTAGGGGTAATTTCTCAAAAACAATTAATTAGGGGTAGCAATTTCTTGTTTTATTCTCAAATAATAGGTACTGTAAATTAGATTTGCGCTGATTTTATCATCTGAGTTTTAAATTTCACCCTTAGGACAACATAGCAGGGCTCTCATCGGATCTAAGGTATATCACTGGCTCATGTCTAGGCTATTGCAAGTTACTTTTATTATTAGGTATGCACAAATTGTTAGATGCTAGTTTGTATTCTTGGGACCATTAGAAATCTACGAGTTTGTATACATGATGACTTCAATATCAAATTAGCTCATACACAAAGTACCGATCAAATATTCTAGCATGAGTAAAATTTACAGCAAGCTAGAATCGCCATATAGCGTTACCGACTTTGTTCTGTGTTTTTGGTGTAAGAGCCACATTCAAAGTAGCAAACAAAAATACAATTTTCTAATTGAAAAATACATATTATCTTGTGTTCCTCTATGTATAGTCATTGTTAGAAAAAATATATGTTAGGTGTCTTCTTCGCCCCCCTATCGTCAAATCCTGGCTCCGCCCCTGACGTGAATATCCCATTGTCACCACAGATAAGCACATGCAAGACATACATCAAGTGTTTTGAAATCCTTAAAGACTCAATCCGATAAGATAACTTCAAAGGGAAAACTCAATCCATTACAAGAAGGTAGAGGGGGAGAAACATCATAAGATGCGACTATAATATCAAAGCTCGCGGTACATCAAGATCGTGCCAAATCAAGAACACGAGAGAGAGAAAGAGATGTCAAACACATAGCTACTGGTACATACCCTCAACCGCGAGGGTGAACTACTCCCTCCTCGTCATGGAGAGCGCCGGGATGATGAAGATGGCCACCAGTGATGATTTCCCCCTCCGGCTGGGTGACGGAACATGGTCCCGATTGGTTTTTGGTGGCTATAGAGGCTTGCGGCAGCGGAACTCCCGTTCTAGGTTCTGTTCTGGAGGTTTTGGGATTTATAGGAATTGTTAGCATCCGGGACAAGTCAAGGGTGCCCACGAGGCGACGACAAGGACGGGGGGCGCCCTGGGGGGGCCTCCACCCTAGTGGTGGCCTCCGGACTCTTCTCCGATATATTTTCGTTCAAGTATTTTTTATATTTTCCAAAAATATTCTCCGTAAATTTTCAAGTCATTTGGACTCCGTTTGACATTCCTTTTGTGCGGAACTCAAAAATTAGGAAAAAACAGAAACTGGCATTGGGCTCTAGGTTAATAGGTAAGTTCCAAAAATCTTATAAAATAGCATATAAATGCATATAAAACATCCAAGATAGATACTATAATAGTATGGAACAATAAAAATTGTATATACTTTGGAGACGTATCAACTCTGCGGAGAGCGTTGGTCGACAGTATGAAGACACCGGTGGGCGCTTCTTCGTCGGCGTCGTTGCCCACCTGGGGAGGAGGTCGGAGAGGGAAGAAGAGAGGAAGTCGGGGAGGACGTGGCCGTGGGAGAGCTAGGTGGGCTCCTACGCCTTCCTCGCCGCCACCCCTAGCTGATTCACCCGAGCACATGACTGCTAGGGTGGACACGTCTGAGAGGAGGCTACGCGGACTCCGGTCCACGAGCCTCTGGTCGACGGGCCTTCGGCCTACGAGACTTCGGCCCACGAGACTTGGCCCCACGAGACTCCATCCCAGGAGACATCCGGATGGGGTACATGGGCGGGTCCGCCTGAGGGGTCAAGTGGCCATGCTGATGGTGGCGGGGATCTGGCTGATAGCGAGGGCGAGGTGGTTGACGGGGCCACCGTCTACCAGCGTGCTTGTACACGGGAGCTCCATCATCTTTCCTCACATGGGACAATGCTCTAATAATGAAGATCTTCACACTTTTATTTACTTACAACTCAAAAATTACAACTTGATACTTAGAACAAAACATGACTCTATATGAATGCCTCCGGCGGTGTACCGGGATGTGCAATGAATCAAGAGCGGCATGTATAAAAAATGATGAACGGTGGCTTTGCCACAAATATGATGTCAACTACATGATCATGCAAAGCAATATGACAATAATGGAGCATGTTGTTCGCACACGAACACGTAACCGTGTACCTCCAACGCCGAGAGTGATGCACCGTAGCTCACATCAAAGGAGACCCGTCCGGAAGCACGGTACGCAAGCAATCCGGCGGGTGCTTTTCAGGACCCGAAACCCCACGTGCCCGGGAGGGACCCCGTCTGGACGTGCGGCGGCTATGGGTTGCCCTAGGTCGGTTCGCCCGCCCCTAGAGCCTCGAGGATCGCTTCCCTTCAACACGAAGAACGAACGAAGAACGAGAGAGAAAGAACAAGGGAGGGATGTAAAACTAGGGTAAAAAGTAGATGGGTTTTGCGATTGTGTGTTGTTGTTCAATCGGCCGTCACCCCTTAGGTATATAAGAGGCGGCTGGACTTCCCGTGCAAGGAAAAGGCTTCAATTCACGTCCAAAACCCTAGTCCAATTCGGATTTGTTTGGTCCGAACTTTCCAAAACTGTTCGGTAAAATCTGGCTGCACCTTTCAGGCCATGTTTGGGGGAGTAAATGACCTCGGATGGAAACGAGCCCAAAAGTAATCTTGACCGTTTCGACGAGGCGAACAATTTTGATGTTGAACGTTTTTTTATCTGAGGCCATCTTGAGGTGGTTTTCGGCTGTTTTCCGAAGTCCGCAGCAGCGAAATTCAAAACCCGGACGAACATATCCGGAGTGTCCGGCCATCGACAGAGAAAATCAAAACCCGGATGGTTTTCCCCGGAGTGTCCGGCCATCCAGTGTAGCAGCGTCTTGTACTTGCTGTAACTTTTGCATATGACCTCGGATTAAGAAGATTCTTATATCAAAATCGACCGTTTCGACGAGACGAAGATAATTCATGTAGATCAGTTTTCCATACGAGGCATGGTTGGGGGCGTAATCAGCCGAATAGTATTCTGAATACAAAATCTCGGTATTTCGAACACAACTTCGGCCTTCGAGATGAGATCGGATGGCGATGGCCCAAACATCAAAGTTTCTCCTTTTGACGAGACGGAACTTTCTTACTTTGATAACTTCTCCATTTGAAGCCATCTTAATTAAGTTCTTGGTCGTGTCAAAATCTGGTGTCAACACATGCCCCCCTATTTTTCGGTAAACTTGTGTGCCGAAAAATAACTTGCACGATGCTTTTTCTAAGGATGATGTCAACACTCCATCGGCCATTTTATGTGCTTCGGGCGTTAATTTCTATACCGGCCATGTTTATGCTTAGGGCGATAATTTATATCGGCCATTGATTTTAATTTCTTGTTTACATCATACCTTGGAACCGATTACCACCAATCGGCTTTAAAGAGATGGGAATGAACCCGTTCCTCGTAGCACTAAGGAAATCAAACTCCGAGAGGTCACACCCTGTTAAGCAAGTAACATCGGGATGATTCCAATCCACCGATGCATCGGCCAAAGCAACACAAGCCGAATTATCCGCGTGAATGACTTCTACCTCATCATCGACCCATTGTATTAAGAATTGATGCATGGTAGATGGAACACATTGGTTAGCATGAACCCAATCGCGGCCTAATATAACACTATAGTTACCTTGCACCTCGGCGATGAAGAATGTGGTGGCCAAACTTTTACTTCCCACGGTGAGTTCCATGCACATCACACCTTTGGCCTCTGTTTTTTCTTTTCCCTCAAATCCATTAAGTACCATATTGGTCTTCATCAATGCATCATCATCTAACCCCAACTTTTTGAAGACTGAGTAGGGCATAAGATTTACCACGGCACCACCATCAACGAGCATCCTAGCAACCGGTGATCCGTTAATATGACCTTTGAGGTACAACGGCTTCAAGTGTTTCACCGGTTCTTTTTAGCATTCTTAGGACCAAAATCCAGCTGGGCTACCTCCTCTTCTTCACCTATAGCATGAAACTCGGCAGGTAAGTAATATACCATATTAATATCCATACCTTCCCGAACCGGCGTAGATTCATAATCCACCATCTCATCTTCATCTCCCAACGTGTATATCGAGCTTAAATATTCCTCAATTGAAGGAGATGTTTCAGGTGATGTGGACGATGTAATAGGGGTCGCATGATCCTCTTTTGATGGTGAAGGTGTTGCTGGAGCTAATGCAGAAGCATCTGCGTTTCGTTTTTGTTTAGGCCTCCACACTTGTTTTGTGAGTGCGATGGGCTGAATTTCACTTAACAATTCGTCCCTTTGCCTCTCCTCTTTGCGCTCTACCTTCTCGTGGTTCCTCATGCGTTGTAATCTCCTTTTCATGGTCTTGGTTAAACCAGGAGGACACCATTTAGGTTGAGTATATTTGGGATCCCTTGGTTTAGCCTTGCTTGTGCTCGCCTCATGATCATTCACCATGGAACCCTGCTGAACAATAACAATATCACCATTAGAAGTAGCCAGATTACCAACAACCGGATCTCCTTTTGCTTGTTGCATTCTGCAATTTCTGCATTAGGTGACTTAACACGCACACTTTTTTGTTGGCCTTGCTTGGAGAAATTTTTGTTGGCCGATTAGCACCATAGCTCAAACGGCCTTGTGTGGGATAATAAAGCCTCGCGCGAGCAGGCCTCCTAGGTGCTGCCCGCCCCATATGAAAAGCATAAGGAGCCATTGGGGGCTGCCCTCATCCTCCACTGAAGCCTCTCATGTAATATGGCGCATAGGACGGTTGTGACATCCATGGTATCAGTGCCCATGACCCATATGGCCTTGCATAGCGTCGAAACTCTTGCTCCGGAGGCAATCTTGAACATTTCGAATGTGATGGCCGATTAGAGATAGAACCGGCCGCTTGACTTGCATATTAGGATAGCAACATATCAAAAGTTGGCCTGATTCTCTTGCGCTTAGCTTCACTCTTTCCCCACTTGCCAACTTCTGAATTCTTGGGCTTGATAAATTTAACATGAGTATCTTCTTGTACTTGTGGTTGCCCCCCGAGTGCAGGATTTTTTATGGTGATCTTCAATACTTCCTTGCCATCGGGTTGCTTATCAAGCACAACCTCTCATCCCAAGACTTTGTCGCCCTTCTTGCCTTTCCTGGGTTCACCAATAAGAACATTATCTTTATTAGCAGATTCGGCTATGCTAGGCCGAATCAACATTTTCTTTCCCTCCAAATCCATGGTGTTTATTGGGAAGGGTTGTTTATCAACTTGCATCTCAGCAAAATTCAATCGTCCATCATTAATGGCCGGTTGTATCTGTCGTCTGAAAACATTGCAATCGTTAGTAGCATTAGAAAATGAATTATGGTACTTGCAATAAGCACGCCGTTTCAGCTCCTCAAACGGTGGTATGGTGTGTGATATTCTAATCATCTTATCTTGCAAGAGAGCATCAAATATTTTATCACACTTTGATATATCAAAAGTAAACCTCACCTCCTCATCACGATTCTTGCGAATCGGCTTAAGAGCATTGCACATATAGGGTTTGGCCTTTGAGGACCAAACAAATTCAGTAGTATAGACATCAACCTCATCGTCTGAATTATCATCATTGTGTTCAACCATATGCATTCTAGGACGATCGGTTGTAGACCTATGGACCTCTTTACTTCGAATCTCTTGGGCCAAAGCTTTTTGTAAGACTTGATTAATGCTCAAAAACTCATAACTTTCTAGCTTCTCTTTAATGTGAGTTTTCAAACCATTAAGAACAAGATCCGCCAAGTCTCTCTCAGTTATCACTAAGCTATAACATCAGTTTTTTATATCACTAAATCTCTTGACATAATCGGTGACCGATTCATCATGTTTTTGCCTAACCGATGTAAGACGTGACAACTTTAGCTCATTATCACCGCTATAAAAGTGATCATGAAACTTTTGCTCTAATTGCGACCATAAGAGAATTGAACCATGTGGTAAAGCAGCAAACCATGAAAATGCGGTGCCAGTTAAAGACAAGGGAAATAAACGCACTTTCAACTCTTCTATGGAACCTGCTTCACCCAACTGTGCTAGATACTGACTCACATGCTCCCAAGTCGTTTTCGTACCCTCACCACTGAATTTAACAAAATCAGGAACCTTATAACCTTGAGGGTAAGAAATTGCATCGAAGTGTTCAGGATAAGGCTTTTGGTACACACGACTCATTACTTTCGGCTCGTTTCCGAAAGTTTCTAGAAACATCTTATGCAAATCCTCCCATAATTTAGCTAAAATTGGATCTGAGGTAGATGAAGATGTTTGTGGCAATGACATAGGAGCAACCTGAGTACTAGCTATTCGTGCCACTGGTGGGATGGGCGCCGAACCATAATTCGGTGGAAGACCAAACATGCTTGCGCCTATGGGTGGTGTGACAAAGTGATTCGGCGTTGACGCCGAATTGGGCACACTCATAATAGGATTAGGGTATGTAGGTGTAGCCACAAGCTGGTTGGTTTGAGTAGGGTAAAAATTCAACGGCATATTATATTGTTGTTGCATAGGTGGTGCCGATGAAACAGGTAAAATTGAACTAGGGTTTTCAGATATACCAACAGTACCACTAGATGATGGAGGCATATTTTTCTGAGCATTAGCACTAGCCACAAAAGAATTGTATGCCATCACATTACCCTTACTAACAAGACTTTCAATCACAGCCACTTGCTCTGGAGAAAAAACTTTACTCACAGCGATCACATCTTGTTCGTCGATGAGGGGAGGAAAATTGACGTTTCCAGCCGGAGTGATGTTGCCTTGACGGTCCTTCTTGAAACTTGAAAGAAACGCTTCCAAATCCTCCTCCTCGCGCTTCTTCTTGAGCGCCTCAAAAGCCTCTTCACGCAGCTTCTTGCGTGCTTTGTAGGCTTGACGATGTTCATCCGATAGTTCATCAAGACCGGGCTTAATGATGTTATCAGCGTGAACTTCGGAGGGCTTGGGGAGATTAGACATGGTTGATGATGATTCTTGATCTTTCGTCCCCAGCGGAGTCGCCAAAAAGTGTGTTCGCACACGAACACGTCACCGTGTACCTCCAACGCCGAGGGTGATACACCGCAGCTCACGTCGAAGGAGACCCGTCCGGAAGCGCGGTACGCAAGCAATCCGGCGGGTGCTTTTCAGGACCCGAAACCCCACGCGCCCGGGAGGGACCCCGTCTGGACGTGCGGTGGCTATGGGTTGCCCTAGGTCGGTTCGCCCGCCTCTAGAGCCTTGAGGATCACTGCCCTTCAACACGAAGAACGAACGAAGAACGAGAGAGAAAGAACAAGGGAAGGATGTAAAACTAGGGTAAAAAGTAGATGGGTTTTGCGATTGTGTGTTGTTGTTCAATCGGCCGTCACCCCTTAGGTATATAAGAGGCGGCTGGACTTCCCATGCAAGGAAAAGGCTTCAATTCACGTCCAAAACCCTAGTCCAATTCGGATTTGTTTGGTCCGAACTTTCCAAAACTGTTCGGTAAAATCTGGCTGCACCTTGCGGGCCATGTTTGGGGGAGTAAATGACCTCGGATGGAAACGAGCCCAAAAGTAATCTTAACCGTTTCGATGAGGCGAATAACTTTGATGTTGAACTTTTTTTTATCTGAGGCCATCTTGAGGTGGTTTTCAGCTGTTTTCTGAAGTCTGCAGCAGCGAAATTCAAAACCCGGATGAACTATCCGGAGTGTCCGGCCATCGACAGAGAAAATCAAAACCCGGATGGTTTTCCCCGGAGTGTCCGGCCATCCAGTGTAGCAGCGTCTTGTACTTGCTGTAACTTTTGCATATGACCTTGGATTAAGACTTTTTTTATATCAAAATCGACCGTTTCGACGAGACGAAGACAATTCGTGTAGATCAGTTTTCCATACGAGGCATGGTTGGGGGCGTAATCAGCCGAATAGTATTCTGAATACAAAATCTCGGTATTTCGAACACAACTTCGGCCTTGGAGATGAGATCGGATGGCGATGGCCCAAACATCGAAGTTTCTCCTTTTGACGATACGGAACTTTCTTAATTTGAGCACTTCTTCATTTGAAGCCATCTTAATTAAGTTCTTGGTCGTGCCAAAATCTGGTGTCAACACGTGTCATATAAACGAAACGGTGGAAAGTTGCATGACAATATATCTCGGAATGGCTATGGAAATGCCATAATAGGTAGGTATGGTGGCTGTTTTGAGGAAGGTATATGGTGGGTTTATGGTACCGGCGAAAGTTGCGCGGTACTAGAGAGGCTAGCAATGGTGGGAAGGTGAGAGTGTGCATAATCCATGGACTCAACATTAGTCATAAAGAACTCACATACTTATTGCAAAAATCTATTAGTCATCGAAACAAAGTACTACGCGTATGCTCCTAAGGGGATAGATTGGTAGGAAAAGACCATCGCACGTTCCCGGCCGCCACTCATAAGGAAGACAATCAATAAATAAATCATGCTCCGACTTCATCGCATAACGGTTCACCATACGTGCAGTGTAGCGACCAGACCTCAAACAGTTTGTGCTTCTGTGCACCAGTGTCATCCCTGGATCAGTAATGCTGACACGCATAGTACAAACGGAGGATTTATAACAGAGTAGCAATCACGCACTTATTACAATGAGTATCTCAAAAGAGAAAATAAGTATGACAAATATGGCTTAAGGCCATCTAAAACGATAACAGCGGAAGACTTGGAAGATAAGTGAGTACATCAACTCCAACGGCATCACTGAGTATAAGACCACGACCTAAGGCACCTTACTCGTCGTCTGAAAAGTCTGCAACATGAAACGTTGCAGCCTGAAAACGGGTCAGCACATGGAATATGCTGGCAATGTAACACATAGAGAGTAATGAACATAATAATGCTATACTACATGCATATATGGCTGGTAGAAGGCTCTATGGTTACAGTTTTGCGAAAAGCCAATTTTTCCCTACTGCAAAGGAATAAATTTTATTTAACTATCATGGTGGTTGTTAAACATTGAGAACGGTTGACAGCATTCTCAATCCCAATTAAGTATCATCATCAAACCCAACAAAATTAATTAAAGTAACATGATGAGATTCACATGATAATCCAAGTACTAGATACTCAAGATGTCCATAACTGGGGACGCGGCTAACCATGATTAGTTTATACACTCTGCAGAGGTTTGTGCACTTTTCCCCACAAGACTCGATCGCCTCCGCTTGATTCTCGCACTACATGATGTTTGAGAAACGGATGACCGAGACACAGTCTTTCAGAAACAATTACTCTTTACTCCGGGTGGACAGTTACACCTACTTTCCCCTACATCTGCTAGCCCACCTCTTCAAGAGATCATGTAACCTACTCAACTATACTAGATCCCATAATAGCTTGTGGCTGCACACGAAAGTTTATAGCATGAATAATCTCATGATCCCTTTGAACCTGGCTGGCGGTCCAAAAGAAAAACAGGCAATCCTGGAATACCCAGGTACCTCAATCCACTCAGATGTGAGTTTTAGTTGCCACCTTAAGGTTAACCATTAATTAACAATCTCACATCTGTCATGGTAACACTCAAACCCAATCCACGTCTACTAGCATAGCATAGCAATATGAGCAAACGTAGAAGTAACTCCCAAGGGTTTGATAATAAACAGGTGATAGGTACTACCTCAACTACTTCCCAATACCCACAATTTAATTAGATCCTAATCATGCAATGTTTGAGGATTGGTCTAATGCAATAAAACTGGGTAGTAAAAGAAGTATGATCAAAGTGTTACTTGCCTTGCTGATGATCCGTGAATCCTAGAGATTCGAAGTAGCAAGCAGCGCACTCCAGGTACTCTATCGCAAACAAACAAGCATACAATAAGCACTCATCTAATGCACAGGTAAAACTTAAATAAAGATCTAACCAGAAAGTTCAACTTAAGAACTCCAGTTTGCAAAAAGAATCAAATCAAACGAAGCAACGAAAGTCAAACGGTGAAAGAAACAAGCTTCGTTTACTAATCTGGATCTAGGTCAAATTTTACAGTAGCATAAACTTGTTTGAGTAGGTTAGACGGAAAGAAAATTTCGACACAAAACTCTAGGCGCTTGAATCGCCTGATTCCGATAAACGAGCTAAAAGATATACCAGAACGAAAATCAGATCAGAAATCGCGATCTGAAATAATCACGGAAAAACCGGCGAAAAAGAAAACTGATGAACAGTTAATCAAATGGACGTTCGTTAACTGCGACTAACCGGCGAACACGTTCGTTAAAACGAACGGATCGGTGAACGTTCACTAACTAACTAAACCGAAGAAAAAAAATAAACCGATCTATTTAAAAAAATAAACCTAGGGTTTCAGAAGAAAAATACCGAACGGTTTTAAAAAAAAAAACCGGCACGGCCCATCTACCTCGATGGGGCACTCCGGCGGGGTCTGGACGGGGGCGGCGAGGGGCGGCGGGGTGCGGGCATCGTCGGGGAGGCGGCGGGCGACGAGGGGCGGCGTCCTGCGGCGTCGGCGGCGGCTTCCCATGGCGGCGGCGGCTCGGCTCCGGCGTCGGGCTTCGGCTCGGCGTCGGGCTTCGGGGTGGGGAACGGGGTGAGGGAGAGGGGCGGCGGGGTTCGGTACTTATAGAGGGGGGGGCTACTCCGGCTTGGGGAAGGGGGCGCCGGGGAGGCGTGGTCGAGCGGGACATGGGCGGCGACGCTGCCGTGCTCGTCTCGGTCTCCAGGAGGGAGACGGGGCGGCGGGGCTAGATGGGCCGTCGGCTGGGCTTCGGCCCAGTCGGCGCGCTCGCGGATTTTTTTAAAATAATTTCGCCAAACCTAAAAAAATCGTAGAAAAATAAATAAAAATCCAAAAATGCCAAAACAAATTTTCACCGTCTAATTAAAATAATTAGAACGAGATGAACATTTTCTTGGCCCAGAATGCAGTTTTGAAAACGTGCAATTTTTCTAAAGCAAATAAAATTGCAAATAAAATCCGAATAAAAATCAAATATTTGATTTTAATATTTTTCCTCCAATATTTCAATTATTTTGGAGAAGTCATATTTTCTCCTCTCGTATATTTTAATATGAAATATTTTTCGGAGAGAAAAATAAATTAAAACCCAAAAAAAATCCTCGTTTCATTATTTGATAAAATAGAATATGAAAACCGCGAAAAATCCCCAACTCTCTCCGAGGGTCCTTGAGTTGCTTAGGATTTTCGAGGATTTTGCCAAAATGCAATAAAATATGCTATGCAATGATGATCTAATGTATAACATTCCAAATTGAGAATTTGGGATGTTACATGCAGGCTACGGGACTCACAAACTTTAACACAAGTATTTCTCAAATTCACAACTACTCACTAGCATGACTTTAATATCACCATCTTCATATCTCAAAACAATCATAAGGAATCAAATTTTCCTAGTATTCAATGCACTTTATATGAAAGTTTTTATTATATCCCTCTTGGATGCCTATCATATTAGGACTAAATTTATAACCAAAGAAAATTACCAGGTTGTTTTAAAGACTCTCAAAATAATATAAGTGAAGTGCGAGAGTTCATCAATTTCTATAAAATAAAACCACCGCCGTGCTCTAAAAAGATATAAGTGAAGCACTAGAGCAAATTTCCCTAGCTCAAAAGATATAAGTGAAGCACATACAGTATTCTAATAAATCACGATTCATGTGTGTGTCTCTAAAAAGGTGTGTATAGCAAGGATGATTGTGGCAAACTAAAAAGCAAAGAGTCAAATCATACAAGACGCTCCAAGCAAAACACATATCATGGGTTGAATAAAAATTTAGTCTCAAGTAAAATTACCGATAGATGAAGACGGAAGAGGGGATGCCTTCCGGGGCATCCCCAAGCTTAGGCTCTTGGTATCCTTGAATATTACCTTGGGGTGCCTTGGACATCCCCAAGCTTAGGCTCTTACCACTCCTTATTCCATAGTCCATCAAATCCTTACCCAAAACTTGAAAACTTCACAACACAAAACTCAACACAAAACTTTTGGTACTGTTGTGAACTCATTCTTTATTTATATTGGTGTAATATCTACTGTATTCCAACTTTTCCATGGTTCATACCCCCCGATACTAGCCATAGATGCATCAAAATAAGCAAACAACACGTGAAAAACAAAATCTGTCAAAAACAGAACAGTTTGTAGTAATCTAGATAGTTCGCATACTTCTGTAACCCCAAAAATCCTGAAAAATTAGAAAGACCTAAGAAATTTGTATATCAATTTACTGTAAAAAAAATCAGAATTTTTCGACGCTCGTGTGATTCTAAAAAATTCTGGGACTGAGCGCAAAAGTTTCTGTTTTTTTAGCAAGATCAAATCAACTATTATCGTAAGCTATCCCAAAGGTGTTACTTGGCACAAACACTAATTAAAACACAAAACCACATATAACCAGAGGCTAGATGAATTATTTAATGCCTAAAAAGCAAAAACAAAAATAAAGTTGGGTTGCCTCCCAACAAGCGCTATTTTTTAACGCCCTTAGCTAGGCATAAAACACGAATAGATCTAAGTGTTATCATCTTTGGCATGCAAATCTTCAATTACACACTTATGAATCTTAGGAGATTCTTTGCTTTTATAAATGATCAAACTCCTAGGCAAGAAATCAAGAAATTCATTCATGACAATAGGTTCCTTAATAATGTCGAGAAAATTGGGGTGAATACTAATTGATTTGAGATCTTCATTGTCTTTTTCCTAGAAGATTCGCCCTTATTCTTAGGAACATAAGTAAACTTGGAAATCTTGGTAGCAAGAAGATTTTGAGTAGTTTTAACGGAGGAAAAAGTGGAACCCAAGTCTGTAATAATATCTTCTAGTTTGCCCATTCTAGTAGAATCTTGATCTATCCTTTCCTTAACTATTGGTTCCTTTTCCCTAAGATTCTTTAAGGTAACTCCTACTTCAAATCCATATTGCGTAATCTGATCATGAATCTTTTTATCCAAATTTTCAATCAACTTTACGTTAGCAATTTTATTTTCAACAATATCCAATCTTTGCATTACATGTTCCAAGGTTAAAACAGTTCCATTGACCAAAAGAGGTGGTGGGACTAGCAAATCTATCATGGCACTGTAAGAATCGAAAGTATGGCTCCTCAAGAAATTTCCCCCAATAATGGTATCTAGAACATATCTATTCCAAGGAGTAATGCCGACGTAAAAATTGCGAAGAAGAACGGATGTAGATTGCTTTCGAGTAGATCTATTTTGAGCATTGCAAATTCTATACCAAGCATCTTTTAAATTCTCTCCTTCCCTTTGTTTAAAGTTGAGGACTTCATTATCAGGAGTGCTCACGATGATGGGAGGACTAGCCATGAGAGCTAAACAAGCGTTTAAACACACGAGCACACAAAAAGCAAGCGAAGAAGACGAACAGAAGAGGGGCAAAGAAAAGGCAAATCTTTTCGCAAATCATTTTAGAAGTGGGGGAGAGGAAAACGAGAGGCGAATGGCAAATAAAGTAATGCGAGGGATGAGAGTTTATGATGGGTACTTGGTATGTCTCGGCTTTGCGTAGATCTCCCCGGCAACAGCGCCAGAAATTCTTCTTGCTACCTCTTGAGCTTGTGTTGGTTTTTCCCTTGAAGAGGAAAGGGTGATGCAACAACGTAGAGTAAGTATTTCCCTCAGTTTTGAGATCCAAGGTATCAATCCAGTAGGAGACAACGCACAAGCCACCAAATACCTGCACAAACAAACACCAACTTGCACCCAACGCGATAAAGGGGTTGTCAATCCCTTCACGGTTATTTGCAAAGTGAGATCTGATATAGATGGATAAACGGTAAAGTAATATTTTTGGTATTTTTGGTTTATGGAATGGAAAGTAAAAGATTGCGAAGAAATTAAATAGGAAACTAAAATTGTAGATCAGAAACTTATATGATGGAAAGTAGACCCGGGGCCATAGGTTTCACTAGAGGCTTCTCTCAAGATAGAAAATATTACGGTGGGTGAACAAATTACTGCCGAGCAATCGATAGAAAAGCGCAAAGTTATGACGATATCTAAGGCAAAGATCATGAATATAGGCATCACATCCGTATCAAGTAGACCGACTCATACCTGCATCTACTACTATTACTCCACACATCGACCAACTCCTACCTGCATCTAGAGTATTAAGTTCATAAGAACAGAGTAACACATTAAGTAAGATGAAATGATGTAGCGGGATAAACTCAACCAATATGATGAAAACCCCATCTTGTTATCCTTGATGGCAACAATACAATACGTGTCGG
Source organism: Triticum aestivum (assembly GCF_018294505.1). Lineage (NCBI taxonomy): Eukaryota > Viridiplantae > Streptophyta > Magnoliopsida > Poales > Poaceae > Triticum > Triticum aestivum. Next base: position 288,186,764 of record NC_057802.1, on the reverse strand, counting down.
TTCCCCTTCTGTCACTAGGATCGAGCACCGCAAGATTGAACCCAAAGCTAAGCACTTCTCCCATTGCAAGAAAAACCAATCTAGTTGGCGAAACCAAATCGATAGTTCGAAGAGACTTGCAAAGATATCAAATCATGCATATAAGAATTCAGAGAAGATTCAAATAATATTCATAGATAAGCTGATTATAAATCCACAATTCAGCGGATCTCGGCAAACACACCGCAAAAGAGTATTACATCGAATAGATCTCCAAGAACATCGAGGAGAACTTTGTATTGAGAATCAAAGAGAGAGAAGAAGCCATCTAGATACTATCTATGGACCCGTAGGTCTGTGGTAAACTACTCACGCTTCATCGGAGAGGCAATGGTGTTGATGTAGAAGCCCTCCGTGATCGAATCCCCCTCCGGCAGGACGCCGGAAAAGGCCCCTAGATGGGATCTCACGGGTACAGAAGGTTGCGGCGGTGGAAAGTGGTTTCATGGCTCCCCTAGAAGTTTTTGGGATATTTGAGAATATATAGGCGGAAGAAATAGGTCGGTGGAGTCACGAGGGGCCAACAAGGGTGGGGGCGCGCCTCCCGACCTTGTGGCCGCCTCGTGGCTTTCCTGACATGAACTCCAAGCCCTCTGGATATCTTCTGGTCCAAGAAAGACCATCGCGAAAGTTTCATTCTGTTTGGACTCCGTTTGGTATTCCTTTTCTGTGAAACTCTAGAACAAGGAAAAAACAGGAACTGGCATTGGGCTCTAGGTTAATAGGTTAGTCCCAAAATCATATAAAATAGCATATTAATGCATATAAAACATCCAAAATAGATAATATAATAGCATGGAAAAATAAAAAATTATAGATACGTTGGATATGTATCAGTACTTCCCCCAAAAGGGAAGGAACTTTGGTAACACATCCTCGTCTTCACCGGCTCCACTTCTGGTTATCTATTACCTTTACTTTGTGCAAGCTTGATTGTGTTGCATCCTTTGCTTGCTTGTGTGGTTGTTGTTGTTAGCATCATATAGGTTGTTCACCTAGTTGCATATCTAGACAACCTAATTTGTTAAGAAAGGCTAAAAATTGGTAGTTGCCTATTCATCCCCCCTTTAGTCAACCATATCGATCCTTACAGTAACGATAGTCTCAAATAAACATTGAGAGTATGAAATTAGAAGACCGATCATATTGAATCAACCCAAACTTGTTTTTTATACTTTGAGATAATATCGTCATGAGTCAATTGCTATAGCACGGTGTGTTAACTTGTGATTTTAGTTCCTAGACCGTGAGAGTATCGTAGTCACTTCTTTCCGTATGATGAGCTTTGGGTTTGCTCAAACTTCATTAGTAACTTGTCGATCAGAACGACAACTTACAGGTTCATCAAAAAGCTTGACAAGGGACATGATAGCTCGAGAGTGGAATTCGCTCCTTTGACGATGGAGAGATATTTTTAGGGCCCTCTCGGTGTGATGGCATCCATCATCATCTGGCCAGACCCAGGTGAGTTCATCACGGGAATGCCAGAACATGACAACGAGAAAGAAGAAGAAAACCGATAACGAGGAGACTAGTATAGTAAGCATGTGTATGACTCGAGGGGATACCGATATATCTCACCTCAGGTTTTGAAAAGTATTGCGAAGCAAAGGGAACATTACACAGTAACCAAATGTTCGCTCGAATGCCATTTGTGTAATCATAGGGATCGATATGGACGTCCATGGTTCCGCTATCGGTCATTGAACGAAGGGGTTTTGTTCATGTGTATGGTTTACCAAACCTACAGGGTCACAAGCTTAAGGTAATCATGATCTACTGAGTGTTAGTAGGATGAGAGCATCGAGGATTTATTTGTGAAATAGTTACATTAATCTTTGGAATAGTTCCTAGAGAATCCGAAAGCGTTTCGGGGTCACCAGAAGGGTTTCAGAGTTTATCGGGCAATACCGGGTATTACCGATAAATAATATATAAGTGGAAAATGTTTTCAGAGGTGTTAAATTGTATAAAAAAGGCTCTAGTGATTTCAGGGGACTTTTATATTTAATTTAATATCAACGGGCCTTAAAAGGCCAAGTGGTGGAAGGAGTATTGGGCCATGAAGGCCCAATAGGAAGTGGTGCCCCCCTTTCCTTGTGTGTGTGTGGGGGGGGGTGGCGCGAATTGGACTAGGTGAGGAGTCCAAATCCTCCCCCTTGCCCAATGCCCCAAGGATGGACTTTCCCTCCTTGGTGGCTGCCCTCTTCTCCCCTTCTAACCTATATATAGTGGATGTATTGGCCCTTTTCTTCAGAAAAGTTTTAGGTGCCTCCTCTAGCCAAATACTAGTAGTTCTAATTGAGATAATTAAAGCTCGTGCTAGTTCCTCTAATCCTCATAATTAGAAGCCTCGAGTGGCTCTAATCTTCTCCTCCAATTCTCCAGCGACGATTAGTTCTGGACGGCAAAGCGCTGCCAGATCGTGAGACTGTATGCTTGCAAACCGTGTAGTTCGTGCTTTCGGTCTTCTGTTCGAGGGATCGTTCGAGGGCGGTTCACGGGATCGTGCATTGGCGGTATGTGGGACTCCAAGTACGATCTACACGGACCCGTCTGCTTCTGCCACATACTCGAAGTTGGTAACAATCATGATCCAATCCCCTAATGCACCTTCATATTATTCCTGGGTGTTTGTAGGCCGATTTTTGTTTGTTTTCTACTATGTTTCCCAATAGTGGCATCACGAGCGGTTTATGAGTAGGTGGCGGTTGCGATCTAGATAACATGTGGATGCGAGGGCTGATGTTCTTGATATGCTTCCCACGAGTGTTGCTATGATTCAGTTCATTGACGGCATGGTGTAGCTTTTGACAAAGTTCTGACAATCGACTCGGGGGGGGGGGGGGGGTCAGGTGTATTGACGAAGTTTAGTGTGGGGCTAGAGATTTTTAATTAAGTATCTTCCCTCACACACCCTGAAAGTTAATCTAGCAACAAGGATTATCACCTTTGTTTGTGGACGTAGGTAGCTAGTGTTGTGCGTAAACCCTAGCAGATTCATACTGTTCCTGGGTGGTCATAGGCTAGATTTTTTTATGTTTGCCAACAACGTGTGCCTTCCAACTAAGATTCTATAGGACTTCTCTTTGTTTTGTCACCTTTATAGGTACCCCCCAAGGCATGACTTTTTTTCAGACTCAAACCCAACCTATAAGCACTCTCACTGTGAGTAAGCCATTCTTATCAAAATTCCATGGGACATGGTCTTCCATTGGTCTTGATGGAAGATTAGTTTTTAGAATCTCCTCCGCATCAAAGCTATGAAATAGTGACTCAATCAGCGGCTTGTTCCAACCATTTGTTACACTTGAAATTAGTGGATTCACCCAACGGATTCTGGTTCTACCCTTTAGAGAGATTACATATAGACCAGGTTGCTAGGGAAGCTATTTTTCTATCAGAATATGGATGCTTCTACCTTTGCCTACACGCCAGATTATTCATTTTTAGTGGCTCAAGTCCAAATTTGATACCTCTCTAAACAGAGGAAGTTTCAAGACTAAAAACAGTGTCAAGCAGGTTTCCCTTCAAAAAATATTTAGGCTTGAAAACACGAGCACAAAGGTTATCCCACCTCTATACTGATCGGTAGGCTTGTCTGGCAAGAAAGGCTTGACTGGAGATTCTCATATCTCGGAAACCAATGCCACTATCATTCTTCTGTTTAGTCATATTGTCCCACTACATCCAATGGTCCTTTGCGCTGTTCATCTCCACACCAAAAATCACTAATTAATATTTCATACCATTCATAGAACTTTATGTTCATCCTGAACAAAGTTATAGTATAGGTCAGGATAGTTTGGGACACGTGCTTGATAAGATTATCCTTGGCCCTTCATACCACCCTATGTGGTGGGGAGGCCTCTCCAAAATTGGCTGGAAGTGTTCACCCTTCATATGACCCTTCAGGGTGGGAAGTCCTAAGTATCTTTCTTCAAATGTGGCAGAGGTGATATTCAATCTATTCTTGATGCAAACTTGAGTTTCTTCCAGAAACATTGCTAAAAATGATTGAACATTTACTCGGGCTAAGGAGCTGGCGGGTTCCTTTCTTAAAAACATTGAGAGCATTTTTCACACTTTTGGCTTTGTTTTTGTCTATGAAACATTTTTTTATTGCTGAATTATAATTGGTAGCATTTAGTCTTTGCCCTTGGATGTATTTGGGTTTTGTAACATAATGTTTCTTCTCGGTATCAGGAAAAATCATATATTTTTTCTATTCGTATGGAATATATCCTTTCCGGTCAAGTACATAAGTGTATGTACAATTGTTTATATGAAAGTTTTATCTATGTTTACCACATTATCAAATATAAGTTATACAATATATTATTTGTCTACATCATATCTTGCAAGTGGCTTTGTCAAGGGAAGCTAGTGCAAAGCAGCCCATGGACATCACTATGGATACGACACCAACACCCTAAGCACCAATGGGACCAATGACTAGCGCACACATGCTATTGAAACCGAGGTGAACTCGCTCATCTCCGAACTTAGAATGGATTCACATGAGACATGGCTACTACCTCATACGTGGATACTATGCATACTCAGGTGCCAAGGAATCGATCATGAAAAAGTGAGGAAGAAGTTCAAGTCATGACGGAGGAGTAGCAAGAAGGCAAGGAAAAGGGGATGCGAAAGCTACAGCGGTCGGATGTCCGGCCAACAACTCGGATAGTTTGACCACAACTCGGATGTAGGCTACTAGCCCGGACGTCTTATATGAGAGGCTCACGACATCAGAACCTGGAAAACCAAAGTCAGGTGTCGAAGCTCTGTAACTTAATGTTCGACCCTTCTCCGCCCTTGGCCCATATAGTCTGGCTTGGAGTCCAGATGTCTGGCCCCTAAAGATCATGCGCTGCCTAGAGCGTGCCTCTACAGGAACCAGGCCTACATCAGCCACCCGGCCCAGGCCCTGCCTGCGTGCAATAGGGGTCAAGTGGCCCTGTATCCCTCTCCTACTGTATTTCTCCCCTAGACTATATAAACCATCCCCCTCTCACTTTCTAGGACCAGAAAAGCATATTAGAACGTCTTAATAGAGATTTTCTAATCTGCCCCTTCTCCATTAGAGACCAAGACCTCCATTAGGAGAAGAATCCTAGGGGATTTCCAAGACCTCCATATCCATAGGATTGGGGAATGTCTATCTCTCAAGACCTTGCTTGGAGAGTTATCCAAGGAGACATTTTGCATAACTCTTTCATTGATCTTGGAGAGTTATCAAAGGAGACATTATGCCTTTATTCAAGAACTTACTTAATGGGGGACTTCGGTTGTTTCAGTTGAACTTTGGAACGATTTCCTTTTTTACTTAAGAATGAAAAGACTGTGCGAATTGAGAAATTTAGGCCATGTCCTCCCAATGTTAGCTTTAATTTATTTACATAGTGAGTACAAATACACTAACTATGGTTGCACATAATCTGCATGTCCAACTTAGTCTGCCTTCATGCCCTGATGGCAAATTCTACAGGGGGTGGTTATCCTGCTTGAAAGCATTCATGACTTCACTCGAAGCAATCTAACGAGTTATCTTTAAAGTGGATTTTGATTCAGCCTATGATAAAGTAAAATGGCCTTTCTCGCAACAAGCTCTACATATGAAAGGTGGTGATCATGCATGGAGGAAGAATGTGAGACTTTTTTTCTGGGTGGTAGGATTGGGGCTAAAGTTAATAATGTTACTGGGCATTACTTTCAAACCAAGAAGGAAATTTGGCAAGGAGACCTATGTCGCCAATTCTCTTTAACATAATTGCATATCTGTCGATAGTCTCATAGAAATGACTAAGGGGGGAGATCAGTTGGGTGGACTAATCAGGATTTGGTGGACAGAGGTGTGTCCATTCTCTGACATGTGGATGACATTATTATCTTCATGGTTTTCTATCTCCTGGAGCAACAGTTGGGGTCTAAAAATAAACTTTCATAAGAGTGAACTCTTCTGCCTGAGATGCGCCAAAGAGGAAGTGCATAATTATAAAGAACTTTTTGGTTGTGAGGGTGGTCAGTTTCCATTTAGGTATCTCGGGATACTTATTCACTTCCAAGAACATCCTAACAAAGAGTGGTAGTCTAATCAAGACCGAATTGAAAAGAAGCTTAATTTTTGGAAAGAGAAATTTATGCCTTACCAGGGATGTTTAATCCTTGTCAATTGTGTGCTCATGTGCCTCTCTCTCTCTGAAACGCCAAAAAGGGTCACAAAAGATTATCACTGCTCCAAATTCTTCTAGTAGAGTGAGGAAGTATTGCTTGGCGAAGTGGGGTATTCTCTGCAGTCCAAAAGACCAAAGAAGACTGTGAATCGAAGAACTTGGGAATACAATTAAATTCTTATTGAGCAAATGGCTATATAAGATGCTGAAGGGTGTATGCCTGGAGTTGTTGCGCAATAAAATGTCTACACTCCAAAACTTTGTCCCATGTCATGGCAAAATCAATAGACTCTCCCTTTTGAATCACTTTGATGCGGGTAAAGTTTCTGTTAGTTTTAAAGTTGGTGACGTGCGTAGAGGCTCTGGGATGATACTTGATCTTATGACATGACATTAGGTTTGCAATACCCACACTTTATAATATTGTACAAGTACAACGAAAAGAAAATTTGTTTCTATAGTATGAGGGACTGATCATTTGAATGTTCAGTTTCGGCGAGCCTTCATCAGAGATAAGTGGACTGTTTGAGTCGATTTAGTACGTAGGTTAATAGGGATCACCTTAAATAACGAACCCGATTCTTTGAAATGGTTTTTACATCCTACGGATGTTCTCTCGGTTAATATGTATGCGGATCTAATTAAGATTGGGCAATATCTTTTGGAGGATGTATATTTGGAAAATGAAGACCGTGTGCGTCGCAATGAAGCAGAGGTCGGGGTTTTTTATTCTCCTTTTATGGAAAAGAAAAGAAAATCTTGCAAGTAATGGTCACGTGCATAGAAAAATATGCAATGATTAAAATTAGGGTCCCGATAACGCCCACACGTGTGGGCGTTCAGGGGTCTGGCCACACGTTTCGTGTGGTATCTAAGAAAACCAGTCCACATGTCTACGTGTGGGCAAAACAAGTAATGGCCACACGCCTGGTCTTTTGCCTCGCGGACCCTCCCACATGCTTACGTGTGGGAAAAATAGATAACGCCCACGCGCCCGTACGTCCGGCCTCCTACCTCATGGTCCCGCACACCCCGCGTGACAATCACCAGGCGTCCCGGCAGTTGCCATGGTCCGGACCCTCTTTCATGTTCATTTAACTACAGTTGCCATGGTTGCTCAACTGCAGTTGCCATCTCAGGTCAAGTGCCAGATGCCATTTTTGGACAACTGCAGTTGTTGCCATGTATGGTCTGGTCTACTACAGTTATCATGATTTGAAAACTTTAGGAGTTTCCACCTACTAACACTAGGCAGTTGCCATGTAGCACTACAAAAAGACATTTTTTTCTTGGAAATGGAGGCGTGCCCCCGGCCTCTGCATCATAATGATGCATGCATCCATCTTATTAAAAAAGTCTCGAAGTAGCACAAAGTCATAAAGGTATTACAGCTCGCAAGCGGAGCAAAACAAAGAAAATAAAAGTACATACTCAGAATCACAACCGGTAAAGCAAAATAAAGGATAATCTCCCTAGACTCCTATCTTGTTATGCGACCGCCATCCGAACCGGTTGAATATAGCCCATGCTACCATCTTCCACTGGTTGCACCCAGTAACCAAAGGCTCCTTGGAGTCCATAGGAGTGAGTAAGGACCACGTACGGATCCATGCGGTAGCTCTGAAGAGAACCTGCAAGAAAGTTAAAGTGTGTTGTCTGTTAAAAATCAAATCATTCCTACAGTTCCATATAGCCCACAAAAGCGCACATATTCCAATCCGAATACGAACTGCAGTATTATGTTCAACCCCAGCTAACCACGTTCCAAACAACGATTCAATGTCAACTGGAGGATTAATGTTGAAGGCTATATGAATAGTTCTCCAAAGCAATTTAGCGAGAGGGCATTCAAGGAATAAGTGTTGTATTGTTTCATCATGATCACAAAAACAACAACGTGAACTACCTACCCATCGCCTCTTGATTAAGTTGTCCTTGGTGAGTAGTACTTGCTTGTGGACAAACCACATTAAAATTTTAATATGCAAGGGAACCTTAATCTTCCAAATATGCAACGATCTTGAGATTGGGCCAGAATTAATCAAACCCATATAAAAAGATTTCACCGTGAAAACCCCATTCTTAGCTAATGTCCATTGCGTCGAATCCGGCTGGTCGGAAAGTTGAACATCTATCAATCTGCGAACCAAGTGCAACCAGGCAGTCCATCGCTCACCAACTAACGCACGCCTGAACTGAATATTCAAGGGATCATTTGGAACAATGTGCCTACGTAATCCTCCTTGCGTTGTACAATGTTATAAAGGGCGGGATATTGTACGGCCAGGGGTGTCTCTCCTAACCACGTATCCTCCCAAAATCTTGTTGACATCCCATTACCAACCAAGAATTTGACCCTACGAAAGAACAAATCCTTCGTTCTCATAAGCCCTTTCCAGAATGGCGAGATAGTTGGTCTCATGGTAACCTGGGCGAGCGTTTTCGACTGCAGATATTTATTGCGCAAAAGTTGTGCCCATATGCCCTCCGGCTCTGTCTCCAACCTGTAGAGCCACTTGCTCATAAGGCATTTATTCTTGATTTCTAAGTTCTCAATACCAAGACCCCCCTGGTCTTTTGGCCGGCAAAGAATGTCCCATCATGCCAGTCAGTATTTCCTTTTGGCCTCATCTGACTGCCAGAAGAAACGAGATCTGAAGAAATCAAGTCGCTTTCGTACCCCTTTCGGAATTTTGAAGAAAGATAGTAGGAACATCGACATACTGGTCAGTACCGAATTAATCAGCACTAGCCGACCTCCATAAGACATAAGCTTGCCCTTCCAGCAGCTCAACTTTTTCTCAATTCGATCTTCGATACACTTCCATTCTTTATTAGACAACTTACGGTGGTGAATTGGTATGCCCAAATAACTAAATGGTAACGACCCTAATTCACACCCGAACAGTTGTCTACAGGTGTCTTGCTCGTCTTTGGCCTTCCCAAAGCAGAACAACTCACTCTTACGAAAGTTTATCTTTAAACCAGATAATTGTTCAAAGAGACATAATAGAAGTTTCATATTGCACGCTTTAGCAATGTCATGTTCCATGAATAAGACAGTGTCGTCAGCATACTGCAAGATGGAGACTCCTCCATCGACCAAATGAGGAACTAAACCCTCCATTTGACCATGTTGTTTGGCTCTGCCAATAAGAATGGCCAACATATCGGCCACTATATTGAATAAGAGAGGAGACATGGAATCTCCTTGTCTCAAACCCTTATGTTTCAGAAAGTAATGATCTATATCATCGTTAACCTTGATTCCGACACTACCATTGTGGACTTGAGAACCCACTTGGTTCGGCCAAGCCTCACTAAATCCTTTCATGCGCATTGCCTGCTGAAGGAAAGGCCATTTAACTTTATCATATGCCTTCTCAAAATCCACTTTGAAGATAACCCCATCTAGCTTCTTCAAATGGATTTCATGAAGCGTTTCATGCAAAACGACCACCCCTTCAAGTATGTGTCGCCCTGGCATGAACGATGTCTGACTCGGTTGTACCACCGAATGAGCAATTTGTGTCAATCTATTGGTACCAACCTTTGTGAAAATTTTGAAACTCACATTAAGAAGACATATTGGCCTAAATTGTTTGATCCGAACTGCTTCTTCTTTCTTGGGCAACATCGTAATCAGGCCAAAGTTAAGATGAAACAGCTCAAGATGACCGCTAAAGAAGTCCTGAAACATAGGCATAAGATCATCCTTAATAATATGCCAACATTTCTTATAGAATTCAACTGGAAACCCATCTAGTCCCGGTGCTTTATTTGGTTTCATTTGTGAGATGGCATTCAGAACCTCCTTCTCAGTAAATGGTGCAGATAGAATATCATTCTCCTCTACCTGGAGTTGAGGTATATCTCCAAAAACAAATTCATCTAGGGCCACCGTGCTTGCTTTCGGATGCCCAAAAAGTTGTTTATAGTAATTGGAGATATACGCTTTCAAATTCTCATGCCCCAGAATTGTCCCCTCGTCCTGTTCAAGCTGTATGATTTTCTTCTTCCTATGTTTACCATTCGCAATCATATGGGAGAATTGTGTATTATCGTCCCCTTGGACAACCTTAAGAACTTTAGCACGCAGTGCCCAGTTGAGCTCTTCTTCTCTTAGAAGAGCTCGTAAGCCTTGCTCAGCTTCGGACTTGGAGTTTTGCTCACTAATCGTAAGGAGATTGCTTTCGGCTTTTAAGTCTAGCGTCTCAATTAATTGAGTAAGTCATTCTTTCTCTTGTTTGTAAATCCCACTCTCATTTCTGGCCCAACCTCACAAAAACTGTCTCAGATGTCTGATCTTATTTTACCATCTCTCAATACTAGTTCTACCACTAACAGGTTTTGCCCATTCGTGTGCGATGATCTCCAAAAAGTTTTCTTTCTTGAACCAACCTAGTTCGAAAGAGAAAGCGGTCTTATTCGCGACGTGTGTAGCCTCTCCCGAGTCTACAAGAAGGGGTGTATGGTCTGAGATCGCTCTCTGCATCGCATGAACCGACACCAAAGGGTACTTTTGTTCCCATTCCACACTAGCCAGTACCCTATCCAACTTCTCATAAGCTGGAGTGGGCAACGAATTGGCCCAAGTAAATTGTCTACCGGTGAGCTCAATTTCTCTCAAATTAAGACTCTCAATAATCATGCTAAACATCATATACCAGCGCCCATCAAATTTGTCATTGTTTTTTTTCCTCTCTCCTCCGAATTATATTAAAGTCCCCACCAACTAGGATTGGCAAAGTTTCATCGCCACAAATCCGCACTAAGTCGGCTAAAAAATCTGGTTTGAATTCGGGTTGTGCTGCTCCATATACAGCCACAAGAGGCCATCGGAAGCCATCCAATTTTGATCTCACCCGAAACTTGACCGTAAAATCTCCCCTAACCACATTAAGCACCTCAAGTGTTTCACGCCGAACCCCTAACAAGACCCCACCAGATCTTCCTCTAGGAGGTAAGACATGCCAATCAAAATCAATTCCACCGGAAAGAGTTCCAAGGAACTGTGAGGTAAAGTTATCTCGTCGTGTTTCCAGAAGCACAATAAAATCTAAATGTTGCTCTATCGTTGTCTCAGCCAGGAACCTACGTTTAGCCAAGTCAGGTAGACCTCTGCTATTCCAAAAGATTTCTTTCATAAGTCATCATGGAATTTTTTCTTATGCTTGACCCTAGCACTTCTACGCACCGCCGAAGTAGGATAGATTTTCCGTTTCCAGGGTCGCTTGGGCTTCTCCTCGTCACCCTTTGGAAACGTAGGATCGGCAGAATACTGGACAGTGTCCTCCATCATTAGAGGCTCTACAGAGTCCGTATTCTCTGACCCCTGCTCATCTTCGGCCTCCTCGCTAGGTAAGAGATTATTACAAATGCTTTCAAGGCCTACAATTCCTAGATTGTCCATGTCATCGCCATTCATCGGTTTAACAGATGCGAGGTTGCGAATTATTTCAGAAGCCCGCTCTGCTTCTAAATCTAAAAGATCATTAACAGATTTCGCTATCTCTTTTTCATTTGAACCCAAAGTAACTCCTAAGTCGTTTGCCTTATCAATAATTTCATGCTCGGTGAAATGCATAATTGAACGACTCTTATCAAAAGACATACCTGTAGTTGCCTTGACATCACAAAGCATGGCCGCCCTCTTGGCGCGCGCTAACTGCAGGTCATCAGCGTCTGGCTGTCCCTGGATCCGACTGCTGACACGCCTGCCTGCCGTGACCGGATCCGAGATGCCACCGAAAGCGACAAGCTCCTCCATAGTCCTCTCCTGAGGCGTGTGTTCCCCGCTCCGACATCCTTCCCGAATTGCTGGTGAAGAGGGGCAAGACGCGGTCGAGTGGGTACCCCCAGCCGAAGTAGTGGGAGAAGGAGACCGCGGAGCCACCTGCTCAACAGTCTCATTCCCCCCAAGCCGTCAGCGCGACGTCGAGACGATGCCGAAGAAGGAGATTTGTGGGCCTCCTGCCCGCGCTCCTGGTCGTGTCGCCTGGGACTACCCCAAGGTGAGAGGACGCCGCGGGCCTCCAGCCCGCGCCCCTCCCCCATAGGACTAGGAACCGCCACAGGTAGGCTGGGACTGCGGGCCTCCTGCCCACCGCCCCCCCCCCCCCCCACACCAACGGTATAGCGCAGCCCAACGGGTCTTGTGGCCCGGAATCAAAACTTGGAGACGTATGCGACCCAACAGCAGGGGGCATCACTGCCGGTAACTTGAGTTCCTCTGGATCATCTGCCTCAACTCGGTTACTCCATAACCGACTAGGTGCAGACCGCGCTCCAAAAGAGCCAAACCAAAGTGAGTTCATCGATGTCGTGGAAGAAGGCGCCTCCTTGCGGATGTATCTGCCGTACCCAGCGACGCCGGCCCTTTAGCTGGCTCCCGTGGTGTGCTCTCAGGCCCCTTGTCTTGATTCCCAGGTGCACCATCACCCTCAGTCGTATCCATGTCCTGAATCTCATCTCCCTCGTGGGGTATCAATGTATCCTCAATCTCCAGCTCAAGCACGTATGTGACCCCGGCATGCATCCACTTGACCACATCCGGTACAAACTCCAAACTGACTACACTGACAAGCAACCTCGCTGCTCCATGTGCCCGAGTAAAAGGCATGTCAACCTGCTCCGTCTTACCGATGATAGAACCCAAACTCCAAGCAACCAAGAAGTAATTAATATATTTGCGTGGCGCACCATAGAAGCGAACCCAGACCTTCTCTAAAGGTGTACCCTCGGGGTCCTTCTCCTTCCACTCATCAAAAGCCAATATAATATTTGCACTCTGTACTCTGCACATGCCATACTTAAGAGCATGCAACTGATCCTCCTTAGTGGGAAAATCAACCTTGTAAGACTGGGACTCCAACTTGACAAGGTCCCACTGGTGATTGCCTGGTACTAAGTCCTGCAACTGTCGCACAATCTGTGCTTCTGTCAAACTCCCATTGGTAACCTTGGCAACAGCGGGGAAGGAGCTCTCTTGCACATGCGTCACAGGTGCCACATCAGGTGACTCAAAAAACATAAGCTCCTGACAACAAACTCCATAGATATTGACCACTGGCTTGAGGCCAGTAAGCAGCGGGCACTCACCGGTTTTATGCTACGATCTATAGCAATAATCACATAATTTTGTGGTACACTCTGCCACAAAATGTCCTGGCTCGCCACATCTATAACACGGTAGCTTCTTTTTCTTAATAGCCCACTTTGATAACTTTTCCCCATCCCGCTTGTCCGGAACCTTTTGAAAACCTTCGTCACCGACCTTAGCAACCGCGATACTGGTCACTGGAATGCTGACAGCTGCCAAGGCCCGGACTGTGTCTACAACCACCTCGGGAAGAGCAGTCGTGGCCGTCTGTGTCAGGACCGGATTTTTGGGATATCAATTTCCCAGAAAATGGCCCTTGCGCTCACCAGCCCCAGGATTACTGTTAGCTGATGAGGCACCAACTTGATACAGAAACTCCAAGCAAAATACATAATATGTAGTACAAGACCATTCTGGCCTATGAGTACAACAACTGGTTTCTAGTGGTTGATGGCGGAAGCGGTTTGTGGTTCATCAGTGGCCATGGGACTCCATTTCCCACAGGAACAGCTGACCAGGTTAAGTCCTATCTTCGCGAGGCTGTTGTCACCATTGCGTGGGTTCCGGGGCTGACATCGCAACGCTCCTCTCCAAGCAAGAAATCTGGCCAAGACAATAGCCAGGGACAAGCCAGTGAGTACTTTGAATGTACTCGCAAACATTATGAACACGGGTATAATATAACAAATGATAATCATGCTCTGAAATATTCTATGATCACAACGTCAGTCATGAAATCAAAACCCATGTTGCACGCAAGCAGGTTGTTCATATAAAACATGAATATGCAATCCGAGAATAGAAATAAAAATGCACCGATCGGGTGTCTGAAGCGACGCCTCGAAAGGACGACAACAGAAAGCGTGCCTCAGTCGGGCGTCTGAGCGACACCACATAAAGGGCTTATAAAGTAAAATAAGTAACAAGCATGCCACAGTTGGGCGTCTGTGCGACACCACATAAAGGGCTTATAAGGTAAACAAATAACAAGCATGCCACAGTCGGGCGTCTGAGCGACACCACATAAAGGGCTTATAAAGTAAATAAAATAACAAGCATACCACAGTCGGGCGTCTGAGCGACACCACATAAAGGGCTTATAAAGTAAACAAATAACAAGCATGCCACAGTCGGGCGTCTGAGCGACACCACATAAAGGGCTTATAAATAAGGGGAATAACAAGCATGCCGCAGTCGGGCGTCTCGGCGACACCACATAAAGGGCTTATAAATAAAAGGAATAACAAGCATGCCACAGTCGGGCGTCTTAGCGACACCACATAAAGGGCTTATAAATAAGGGGAATAACAAGCATGCCGCAGTCGGGCGTCTGAGCGACACCACATAAAGGGCTTATAAATAAAAGGATCATAGTGAATATCCAGGAGGTAGAACCGTCCCAGGGATACTCGATAATTCAAATAATATAATGGGTTAGTCCATAATAATAATAATAATCATAATCATCACAAGTCACAAGTCATGATCCAAGTTCTGGTTTAACAGTTTTCTCCTCCGAAGACCGACACTAAGACCGACACTTGACCCATCTCAGACTGTAGTCCTTACCCATGGACACGGCTATTCGAATAGATTTAACTGTTGGGTAACGTAGTAATTTCAAAAAAAATCCTACGCACACGCAAGATCATGGTGATGCATAGCAACGAGAGGGGAGAGTGTTGTCCACGTACCCTCGTAGACCGACAGCGGAAGCGTTGTCACAACGCGGTTGATGTAGTCGTACGTCTTCACGATCCGACCGATCAAGTACCAAACGCACGGCACCTCCGAGTTCTACACACGTTCAGCTCGATGACGTCCCTCGAACTCCGATCCAGCCGAGTGTTGAGGGAGAGTTTCGTCAGCACGACGGCATGGTGACGATGATGATGTTCCACCGACGCAGGGCTTCGCCTAAGCTCCGCAACGGTATTATCGAGGTGTAATTTGGTGGAGGGGGGCACCGCACACGGCTAAGAGATCTCAAGGATCAATTGTTGTGTCTATGGGGTGCCCCCCTGCCCCCGTATATAAAGGAGCAAGGGGGAGGCAGCCGGCCAAGGGGAGAGGCGCGCCATAGGGGGGAGTCCTACTCCTACCGGGAGTAGGACTCCTCCTTTCCTTGTGGGAGTAGGAGAAGGGAAGGGGGAAGGAGAAAGAAGGAAGGGTGCGCCCCCCTTCCCTAGTCCAATTCGGACCAGACCATGGGGAGGGGTGCGGCCACCTTTTGAGGCCTTTCTCTCCTTTCCCGTATGGCCCATTAAGGCCCAATACGAATTCCCGTAACTCTCCGGTACTCCGAAAAATACCCGAATCACTCGGAACCTTTCCGAAGTCCGAATATAGTCGTCCAATATATCGATCTTTACGTCTCAACCATTTCGAGACTCCTCGTCATATCCCCGATCTCATCCGGGACTCCGAACTCCTTCGGTACATCAAAACTCAATAAAACTGTCATCGTAACGTTAAGCGTGCGGACCCTACGGGTTCGAGAACTATGTAGACATGACCGAGACACGTCTCCGGTCAATAACCAATAGCGGGACCTGGATGCCCATATGGCTCCCACATATTCTACGAAGATCTTTATCGGTCAGACCGCATAACAACATACGTTATTCCCTTTGTCACCGGTATGTTACTTGCCCGAGATTTGATCGTCGGTATCTCGATACCTAGTTCAATCTCGTTACCGGCAAGTCTCTTTACTCGTTCCGTAACACATCATCCCGCAACTAACTCATTAGTCACAATGCTTGCAAGGCTTATAGTGATGTGCATTACCGAGTGGGCCCAGAGATACCTCTCCGACAATTGGAGTGACAAATCCTAATCTCGAAATACGCCAACCCAATAAGTACCTTTGGAGACACCTGTAGAGCACCTTTATAATCACCCATTTACGTTGTGACGTTTGGTAGCACACAAAGTGTTCCTCCGGTAAACGGGAGTTGCATAATCTCATAGTCATAGGAACATGTATAAGTCATGAAGAAAGCAATAGCAACATACTAAACGATCGAGTGCTAAGCTAACGGAATGGGTCAAGTCAATCACGTCATTCTCCTAATGAGGTGATCTCGTTAATCAAATGACAACTTATGTCTATGGCTAGGAAACATAACCATCTTTGATTAACGAGCTAGTCAAGTAGAGGCATACTAGTGACACTCTGTTTGTCTATATATTCACACATGTATTATGTTTCCGGTTAATACCATTCTAGCATGAATAATAAACATTTATCATGATATAAGGAAATAAATAATACTTTATTATTGCCTCTAGGGCATATTTCCTTCATTAACCTCTGCAGAGGGTGTACTCTTTACCCACGAGTAACGGATTTCTTTAGTCCATCGGGACTAATTCCGTCTATGGTCTTTTAATTGAAAACACACCTGACCGCACACACCAGCCTAACTTACCGGTGTCTGGAATCACCCACGACACCTGTTAAGCAAAACTCTAAGTGGGGAGGCTACAACCTCGCGTAGCATGGGATCAAATTTATATCGCGCGCTCTAAGGGGTGCCCCCCTCTCGGTCCCAACCGGAAACACCCATGCCCCCGGACCAGGTGGCATGCCTACCGGATGCAGCCGGTATCTTCCACCATGGCCTCTCTGTACGGTGTGTGCTAGGAAAGGGGTTGACAACTTACTGGGCCGTACCCTACCTATGGCAGGGACAAGTGGTAGTACGAAACAAGTATGGGGGTTACTGGAACAAGACTCGATCTATGGTCGACTCAGGAGGTTTAAGTATCCCCTGCATGATTAGCATAGCAAATATATTTCAACCAACAGACAGAATCACCACTCATCATACCTCATGATGCCATGCCGGACACAACCGTCTTGACGAGGAACTAGAGACAAGCTCGTGTCTACCCAAGACAGAGACTTTCCCGGCTTCCTTCCGGTAGGCATGAAAGGCATACGAAGATGATTACTATCACAAGCATATCCATTTCTAACAGCAAAGAATCTTCATTATGCACTCATGCGTATGATTGTATCGTCACATAAAATAACGAATGCTCCATGTCAAGGTGGTGTTGTAACCGTATCAAACAACACACAAAAATATTATGCCAGGGTTCAGAATGCTTGCCTTAAAGTTGTGGAGAGGCAGGGTGCATTCCAGAACTTTTTAAAGTTTTCTCCTCTCTCCAAAAATCCTATTTTTGAAAATATTCAAATTAACACATAGTTTCAAAACAGTACAAAAAGTTGTCTGAATTTTTTTTCAAATAAATATGAAAATAAGCTAGATGAAATTTGAGAGAGGTAGGAAAAAGAATCAACTCATTTGGAGTTTTATTTAAAAAGTTATAGCCAGTCAAATTTTAGTCAACTTTCTGTTAAAAAAATAAATAAAAGAAACAGAAAAGAAAAACGGTTTGAGGGGACAACGTACTCTGCACTTTACGTGTCCACTTAGCCAGCATGGACCGGCTCGGGGTCGCTGACAGTGGGTCCAGGGGGCCCACTGGTCAGGTTTGACCGGTCGCCCCCGCCTCCTTCCTCCTCTGGCCGAACAGAGGCGGGGCTCCGGCGATCAACGCCGGCGAACGGCGGCTCCTCGCGGGGTTCTGAGGGCGGGGATGGATCCGCCAGGCCAGGGCGGTCCTCCCGGTGGTCGAGGAGGTGGCGGGGATGGAGGGAGTCGCCGGCGGCGAGCTCCGCGGCGGACGGAAGCTTCGGGTGAGTTTGGGGGTTCGTGCTACGACGGTTCCCGAGCGAATTTGAGGTGTTGGGTGGCTCCGCGAGATCGAGGGGAAGGGGATGGTGGCACTGGTTGGACGGGGGAGGCTCTGGTTGCGACGAGCGGAGCCGGGGAGTGGCGGCGGCCGAACCTGCCGGAGATGGGGAAGACGGCCTTCCTCCGTCGATTGCGGGCTAGGGGGCTCCAGAGGGTTGGCTTGAGGTTGCCTGAGGTCCTAGGCGAGCTCGGGGTCCTATTTATAGCGCGAGTAGGTCGGTTCCGCGGCGGCCGGGGATAAGCTCGACGGCGAACCGCCGTTCTATAGCCAGGGGGCGCGTGGCGATGGCTGGCGGGGTCTGGCAGGGTGAGGGGATGAGCTCGAGCTGTTTAGGGCGAGCTGGCGCGCGGCTGTGGCTCGGGCGCCGCCGTCCAGGGCAGGGGCCTGCTGTGGCCGGCCGCTAGCGGCCACGGCCGACCTGACGGCGGCGTTGTGGAGCTCCAAGAGCGGCTCTGCGGCGAGGGAGGAGTCGGGGCGTGTCGGCTGCGAGTGGGGAAGGGCCAGAACGAGCGCGGGGCAACAGCAGTGGGACACGGCGACTCGGTGCGCGCGCGTGCAAAACGTGCGCTCTGGGCGCGCCCAGCACACGCACGCGAGCTGTTCGGCAAAATGCCATGGCATGCCAGAGGGCTCCACATCATGTGAGGTTTGGCAGGTCTAGGTTATTGTTTGCAAGGAGGTTAGTGGACATGGTGGTTAGGCAAAGTAAGCAGGTCCAGTGTGCAAACTAAAAATTATGTCAAATCTGACCATGCACACAAGGTGCTTGACAGAATGCTAAGGGCATCTAGGCAACTCTTGGGGTGGCCAAAATCTCCAGATCCTAGTCTCTTTAGATGAAAAGGAGGATGGCAAGGTTAGTCTGGCAAAAACAGAAACTTGGTAGTGGAAGTTTTTGAGAGAACCATTTCTGGACAGAAAGAAAAGGCATAGTTTCATGGACCAAAAATACTCTCATGGGTGCATTCTCCTGAACTTAAGGGTTTTGTAGGGTGGACTATAAGCAAGAAGAAGAATCATGGGCAACAGAGCAATAAAGATTGGAGTTGCAGTAGAAAAGGCCAATCTGGTCCAGAGAGCAAAAGAGGATGTTTTGCTCAAATTTTCCATAGAACACCAGTGGGTTTTTGCATAAAGTTGAATGATATACTCCTACTAACATCCCCAAATTTTGGTGTAAGTTTTAAAGAAATATTTAAATAGGTTGTAGTGCAAAAGTGCAAACTGGACCGGATTTGAAAACTTGGGGAAAAGCTCAAAATCTCCAAATGACTAAAGGGTATTTTTGCACAAAAGTGATCTAGGAACATCACATGTCATCCCGAAATTTTGGTGGGATTTTTAAATAAATCTATCAAAGGGTTGTAGTGCAAAAGAGGCTCTAAAGCTTAAGAAAAATCATTTTTAAAGATATAGAGCTCAAGGAAAATAATCATATAGAAAATTTCACTGATAAAATAAATGTTCAAGAGAGGGTATACAAGTCCAAATAATATCTTTGAAAAGTTTTTTTTTACTTGGGGCAAAAACTCCACAATATCAAAGAAAAGAAAGGTTCTGAAATCAAAGATAAATCCAGAAAAATAAAAAAATTCTCCTGGCAAAACTTAAATCAATAAATCATGGTTAAATTTTTGGGGTGTTACAGTCTGCACCGTAGCAACAGGTTCGGCCTGTGCCACTGCGGCCGTATCAACAGGCGGTGGAGGAGGCCGCGGTGGAGGCGGGCGCTGACCCCCTCCTCTCCCGCCTCGGAAAGTACGGTGAGCTCCCGGGTTATACCGGTCTATGGGGCCGGCCACCCCCTCGACAAAATTGCTGGGAGGACCTTGAAAACCATGTCCCGCTCCGCCGTCATTGTACCATCCAGAACCACGTCCACCGCATGACGAAGAGCCACGGTGTTACCCCTCGTCGTACGCATCGTATCCATCATCTCCCCACTGTCTATATCGGTTGTAACGAAAGCCGTCACCACTGTAGTTCCGTCCACCGCCGCCATAGCCATCACCCCCAGGGGCACCGCCCCGCCCGGCAACAGGGGCAACAGGGGCACCGCCCCACCCTGCGCCCTGGGCACCGTCCCGACCGGCGACTTGGGCGTCGCTCCGCCCGGCGGCAAAGTCGCCGCCCCGCCCGGCGGACTGGCCGGTCTGCGCCACCAGCTGTCTCACGACGACCCGGCCTGGGGCCGTGGGCACATTGGCTCTGGCTGGAACAGGTGCTGGGGGCGCGCCCCCTTGCTTGGTTGGCGGCAGATGTCCACGCCCCGCCATGGCGTCACCCGGCGGCCTGGTTCTCCTAGCGGCGCGCCCGACACCGAGCGAAGGAAACCCTAGAGTGGTAGCACGGAGAACCCTAGCGGTCTGTGGCGGAGGCGGAACGATCGATAAGGCCAGACCATCGTCTCTCGATCGCGCAGGAATCACGTAGGAAGGCTCCGTTACGGGGATCGCATGCTGAACCACATACCAAGACATGTCCGATTCCGTACCGGCCCTATCAACCACAGGACCAACTTGGCCCAATAGCTGATTCAAACGTGTTTGCCTGGCCGGCTGGATCTCAACCGTCCCGACGGCAGCCGGCGCCGGTGACTGCGCCGCCGCCCGGCCATTCATCTTCTTCTTTCTAGTAACTTTTGTCCAAGAATCCGGCATCCAGAAATCTGATAATGTAATTGGTGCAAGAAATACCTTGGGGATCGGACCTTTCCATGGCCGAATCGCAGATGGCGCCGTTCTCCGGTGAACTATCCGGCGAACCAACTCGATCTTGTCTTCAGATCGTAATCCTTGCCGTGCCGGATCGTCACTTGGAACCACGGCATCGACAATCATAGAAACTTCCTCCTCCGAATACCCCGGGTTGAAAGCCTCGCAGATCACATCTGAAGGTGTTGGTGAAGACTCCTCCGGCGAGCCGTCGGTGATCTCTCCGTCCTCGTCGTCAGTCTCCGCGAGAGACCAGAACCTGCCACCGACACGCCCACTAGGGCCGCCGGAGGCGGCCTCCCGTGACGCGCCAGTCACCGCGGGCGTCGCTCGCGTCGCCTGTGTCCCTCTCATGTTGCCTCTGTACTACAAAAAGACATGGCAAAATAACATGTTCAGATAAAGAGAGAGTTGCCATCTGCTTACAAGCACACTAGGGCAGTTGCCATGTACCCCTGCAAAACACATGGCAACTGACAGCTTTGGGTATTTGAAAACTTTAGGAGTTGCCACCTACTAACACTAGGCAGTTGCCATGTAGCACTATAAAAAGACATGGCAAAATAACATGTTCGGGTAAAGAGAGAGTTGCCATCTGCTTACAAGCACACTAGGACATTTGCCATATACCTCTACAAAACACATGGCAACTGACAACTTTGGGTGTTGGAGAGGAGACGGGCGTGTGGGCGAACTAATAAATGCCGACACATCAGCCCCTCTGTGTGCGTGAAAATTGACGTGTGAGCGAACTGCTAAACGCCCACACACCAGCCCCTCCGCGTGGTGAAACGGACGTGTGGGCGACTGGATGAATGCCCACACATCAGCCTAGTCCTACGTGGCATAATTTTTTTGGCAAAACATGCCAAGATTCGTGCAAACACAAACGGACGTTGATCCATGCGTGCGGGCGAGATGCAAACGCCCACACATGTGGGCGTTATCTTTTTCGTAAAATTAAATAAGTTAAGGTGAAATAAAAAGATACTATCTTATGCAATGGTACAAATTACATAGTACTTTTGGCAGAAAATTGGAGCTAACTATATACAAGTCGCCTGAAAATTTATTTTGGGTAAGTCAATTTTTTTAGCCAATAGATTAAGATTCAACCGTCATCCTTCTTTCTTTTTTTCTCCAGCTTTCTTCCTCTTCTAACCATCAGTCCCTCAGAAAATTGACTTACCCAAATTACAAATTCAGTCAATAACTTATATATACTTATTTGAGAAAAAATAACAGAACACCTAGTAGTAATAGCTATTGACCTACGTGTCCAATCATCAACAGGTAGAGTTACCATCACAAACCAGCAAAGTAATGTGTTTGGTATGACTCTGTGACAAGGAAACATACTTCTTTCCCCACAGAAAAGGAGAGAAAATGTACTTCTAGAGTTTATTAGGACACAAGCTTGGGTTAGCTTCTGGGTGGCATTACCAGTTTCTAAGACTTGTTTTGAAAGTTAGCAAAAGAGCTACTAAAATTTCATTAAGAGAAAGAAACAAATGGCTTAAAAACTGCTCGATTTATTGAGAAAAATCGGACACGAACTTAAGATCCCACGACTTCGACTTCGCCCCAACCTCATCAAAGTGCACTTTCCCGCCACATCGGCCATGTCTGCCACAAATTTGTTTAGCAACCTCGTCGACACCAGGGAGAAGATATATCTGATAAGTGCGCCGTTCTGTTCGCGAGAGGACGGTCGACAGGACTCGTCCGACACTTCCCACATGTCAAAAGGCTCCTCCCGAGTAATTCTCCCCGCAAAAAAGAATTTTTATTCGCTCGTTCGTCTCAACGATACATTGACGTAGGACTATCTCATCGGCACGAGTGAGTAGGAGTAAAACTGATCGCGGCGGCCGGAAATGATGGCGGCGTATTCGGTGGATGAGTGCATCCGCCGTACCTACACCCACCGTCTCTACACTACACCATGGGCGAGTGCGTGTTGGGTCCCTTCGGCATGAGACGGCAAGCAGCTGATTGATGGCCAGCTCGGCAGTGTTTTGCTTTTTGTCTTAAAGAGGGGACCCTAAGATCTCGGAGAAAAGTCTCGTATGGGCGGATTGTTTATGAGAGCCAATGGATCCCTAAACTTGTACTCTCATCACAAACACATTAAAAATATGTCTACATGCATTATTATTATTTTACTGCGTCTATATGCATTTGATTTATTTAGAAAAAAAAGAACATATTATGACCCAATTTGATTTAGAAAAAAATAGAACATATTATATTTGTGAACGGAGAGAGTATTATATAAGGCTAATTGTAGTGAGGAGTATTATATACTAGTATCATGCATATCAAACTAGTGTACCCGATTCGGCCGCTGGCTCGTCGGATTCAGCCGTTGGACCGGTCTCGCCGGGCGTGCGTCAGTTGGATCAAGGGGTGGGCTTGGCCGATGGCGAGTTTTCCGGGGCGTCCTGGAAGACCTTCAGCTCTGGAGGCGGAGATGTGGCGTCCGGGTGCGCGACCCCTGCCGTCGTCTCGCACAACTCCGTCCAGTCCAGCGGCCGCAGTGGCGCGGCGGATTCGTGCACGACATTCAGTTCTGGGTCGTGGTCCTGCCGTCGGCACGAGTCGGCGACGAGACGCCGGTCGCCGTCTCGAGCTGCGCCGTGCAGTCCCTACGTCACAGCGGCCCGGCTTCGGCTAACACCACCATCCACGTTGGCTGGAAGCGCAGGTACATACTAATTTTTCTATCGCCTAGGGCAAATGTGTATTTTCTTGATCGCATTCATACGAGCTGATGAGAGAAGTTTCATTAGTTTAGTCAAATTGGGGATAAAGACTGGGGCTCAAACATCACTGGCTGAAAAGTTCTTAGTTGTTTTCCTTAAGCCATACCCGGTCGTTCGTTTGCTGAAAATTATCATTGCCACTGCAGTAAAAATAATGGTTTAAGTTCCGTTGACAGAGAAGGATTAAACTGCTAGTACTGGAAACCAGTTGACTTGTATGGTTAAGTTACTTTGTCCAAAAATTTCATTCTCTTCAAGCCAAAGGATTTGGGGAGAAGTGGATTAATTGGATCAAGATGATTTATGGCACTGGCTATTCCTCTATCCTTCTGAATGGTGTCCCTGGCAAACAATTTTTATGCTTAAAAGGGGTCAGACAGGGAGATCCACTATCCCCTCTCATCTTTGTACTTGCAGCTGATATCCTGCAAAGCATGCTTAATGAAGCCATGAGAAATCACCTGATACAGCCACCATTGCAACATAACTCTGCTGCTGATTTCCCAATTGTACAGTATGCTGATGACACTGTACTTGTAGCTCAGGCTGATCTCAGGCAAGTACAACATATCAAGAATCTGCTTTTGCACTATGCTGAATTCTCTGGCCTGCAGATTAATTATGCCAAGTCCACTCTCATCTCAATCAACACTGCACATGAGAAAATGCTGGAACTGTCAGCTCTGCTTGGCTGTAAGATTGGCTGTTGGCCTCACACTTATCTGGGCCTCCCTTTGAGCTCTGCCAAACCCAAAGTTCAAGACTTCATGCCTATGTTGAAAAGAATTGAGAACAGATTGCTTAGTTGCTCAACTATGCTATCCACTGGAGATAAGCTTACACTTCTCAAATCAGTATTCACCAGCATGCCAACATTCTTCATGTGCACTCTCATGATCCCAAAGACTGTGCTTAAGCAAATCAACTCCTATCTGATGAATTGCTTCTGGAGAAAATATGGGACACAAGACAGAGGCATGGTTTTGATTGCTTGGGAAAAAGTCTGCCTTCCTAAATCCCATGGTGGCTTGGGTGTTCTAGATTTGCAGGCACATAATCAAGTCCTTCTCGTGAAATTTCTTCATAAATTCCTCAACAGAGAGGACATCCCTTGGGTCAATATTGTATGGGAAGCATATTACCAAGACAGTCTACCAGGAGATAGATTGATTGGGTCATTCTGGTGGAGAGCAATACTTAAACTTCTTCCTACCTTCAAGGCCCATACAAGGTGCAAAGCTGGCAGAGGAGACACTATACTTTTTTGGTCAGACAAGTGGTTAAACATGCCTCTGAACACCCAATTCCCTGAACTTCATTCTTTTGCTATCAATGCTTACATCACCTTGGCTCAGGCATAGCAGTATGACAACCTAAGCACCATTTTTCATAGACCTTTATCACTCCAGGCCTACAATCAGTTCAATGCTTTGCAGAACATTATGGCAACCAGGGCAGAAACAGCAAACAGAGACTCTTGGATCATGGCAGGAAACACTCATAAATTTTCAGCTATGACCATGTATAAAGCCATGGCTGGCCCTAGTTTTGCCCATGAGATCTTTCAGAAGGTTTGGAAACGGCATGTAGGCTCAGGCACAAAATTTTCTTTTGGCTTTTGCTGCATGACAGGCTGAACACAAGGAATTTGATTCAGCGCAGAAGCATGCACTTAGAAGATTACAACTGTGCCCTTTGTGCAGATTCCACTGAGGAAACCAACACTCATCTTTTTTGGGATTGCCAATTTGCTGGCTACTGCTGGAATAGAGTTGTTCCTGCTAAGCATAGAGGTACTTCTACCTATAATGAGGTTCTTTTCACTCTCAGTACGCTGCCTAAGAATATTGCAATGGAAGTGGTGATTATGGGCTGTTGGAGCATCTGGATGATCAGAAATGATAAAATCTTCAGAAAGGCACCGATGAGTTATGGATCCTGGAAACATTATCTCCGAGAAGGCATGGAAATGACTAGACTTAGAGCAAAGCAAAAGAAGGCTGATTTGATTACCAGTTGGATAGAGCATAATCTCTAATTTCCACATGATAGTTATGTTTCCAAAAACTGGTGTGGGTTGATTTTCTGTTTGTTGGCTCCCTAGCCTTTTTGTAATTATACTTTTATTTTTATTTATATAGAAAATACCGTAGAACGATTGTTCTACAGTTTCGGCTCAAAAAAAATTCATTCTCGCCGCTGAACATCCGTTTGTATGTTGGCATTATTGAGTGTTCAAACAATGCAAGGGGAAAGGATATACTTAGTACAGTCCAATTTGTAGAAGTTTGGTCACTTTTTTTGCATCAGTCTGAATGTGTGATATGGGGGAAAATATAGTCTGAATCAATCCTGGCGGAAAAAGGTCCTAGAAATCGTTTTTGTAATTATGAATCCGTGTTTGGTTGCAGGAGCACGCGTGCCCCGGCATTATGCATCCTGGTTATGCATCCCACAACCAAAAGTCGCACGGGCCTCCATCCTGCGTCAGTTCCAAAACTGAATGATGAACAAGAAAACACAACGCAACAGCAGAAAACGGCAACATCTGATGGATGGGTGTTCAAAAAACAGACTTACTCCCTGGTTCGGGCACTTGTAAAAACGGACGGCCGGGTTCCAGTCTGTCCCGGAGACAAACCATCTAGTCCTCGTCCCGGCACACCTCGGGCACAGGATCAATGGCAGCGGGCACGGGGGTGTCCGGAGATGACGAGCGGAAGATGAGCTCTGGGACATCGCGGCACGGCGGCGGCGACGGAACGCGGCAACTCGAGGTGCTTGTGTGCGTGTTTGAAGGAGAACGTGCAAAACGATCAGTACTGTCC
The DNA here is from genome assembly GCF_018294505.1 of Triticum aestivum. NCBI lineage: Eukaryota > Viridiplantae > Streptophyta > Magnoliopsida > Poales > Poaceae > Triticum > Triticum aestivum. The sequence goes on along the minus strand of NC_057802.1, from coordinate 288,160,364 downwards.
ACGGCTGGTGCATGGGCCTTAAATACATGCAGCTGGTAAAGTGTTTCCGTTATACAGTGTTCGTCACAACGGTAATATTGCGTCCTTCATCTTGCGCCCGCACAGTGCTCTGCAGGTGTGCGTCAGTCGCCCTGTCACTGCACGGTACACCGAATACAGGAAATACGCAGCACATCGCTCGCTTTCGCCGCTCTATACGCCAAGTAGCACTTGCAGCTGGTCCAAATCGCAACGCAGTACCAGCCGTGGATGCGCTGCGTGCAGCGCTGCATTTCTCACTCAACTCTCTCTTTCTTCATTTAAATCTACGTCACATCATCAAAATTATGTACTACACATGCATGATACTCCCTCCGTTCCAAAATATAGTGCTTTCTCTATTCCCGTGCTTCAATTTTGACCATAAATTTAACCAACGAGACCGATTGCATCGGGAGAAAAAGTTATACCAGTGAATTCGTATTCAAAAGAAGTTTTCAATTATATAGTTTTTTCTTCCGCCGCAGTTGGTCTCGTTGGTTAAATTTATGGTCAAAGTTGAACCTCGAGAAGCGCGAGCGCACTATATTTTGGAATGGAAGGAGTACTAGCTATGATACTCCCACTACGATCACCCTAAGGGCAACTCCAACACGGTGCATAAAAAACGTCCCTAAATGTTTGTATCACACCTTTTGTCGTCCAACATCATGTATCAGGAGATCATCGATCAGTTAGGAGTCTGAAATCCCACAACCCAAAAGCAGACAAGTAGGAGGTTTGCGCGCGTCCGAACATCCGCCACATAGGCGCCTGACTGACGGAGTCACCCAAAACCATCATCATGATTCCGCTCTAGAAGTCTTGTTGTGCATTTACTGCAGCGTAGAGCGGACACGACTTGACGGCCGCCTACCTGCATTCCTGCCAGTCAAACCGACATGGTCGGACGGCTTTCTGAGCCGCTTCAATGTGAACACGACAATAAGAAGCCTACTCTGGCAGCTGCGGTATCATTGAAGTGGCGCCGCTCCACCTAGCCCGGCTATTTAAGCAGGCCGGCCTCGCCAGCAAACCCCATCTCCACTTCGCACACCGCCGCCTCTCCTCCACACACCCCAGAGATGGGCTAGTCCAGCAGTGGCTCCTATTGGTTCTCTGCGCGGGCAGGTGGACCCCCGGGGTCGTGGCATCGCCGCCCACAGTCTTCAGGCCCGTCAGCGCCCACGGTCAAGGAGGAGGTGGTGACCTCCGACAACGAGAGGAGCAGAAGTAGCCATCCCTCCTCACAGAGGTCGCGCAGACGAACGAGAAGTACGTGCAGAAGCTCGAGTTGCTGCTCCAGCAGTCGCTCTTCGACTATGCTCCTATGGCCTTCACCGCCGGGCGACTGGTGCGTCAAGGAGGGGTCGGTCTCTCCGCCTCCTTAATTACTCGGTCGCAGCGACGACACCACGTCCTCATACACTACGACGACGACCGACAAGGTGGCAGCCAAGGATGAGCGTCAGGAGCAACACAACATGGCGCGTTGTTTGTCCTTCACGGCGTCAAATGTGGCACCATAATGGGCACGCACCAACTCAGACCTCATGTTGCCATGCGCCTACGACCGGTCCATGACTATCACGCCGACGTCCGCCCGCAGCCAACACCATATTAACGATCAACTCTACAAGATCAGGTTGCCCGAGTCCGGGCGCTCTCCCCCTCGTGCCCTCACCGGCAAGGGCGCGGGAAAGAGTCCACGCTCGACCATCATCACCAGCCTGACATGGTCGGTCGTCTGCGCGAGGCGGAGCAGCTGCACAACAAGTGTGCACTGGTGACAAATCAGATGTCGCGACCGTTGGGAGGCCGTTCGTTGCTGGAAGGACGATGATGATGAACCGGACGCTGACGGAGGTATCAGGGGCCTCAGAGGCCATGACTAGTTTATATTAAGTTGAAATTTCATTTGGTTTAGTTAAACTTCCTCAAATTTTGTGATTTTGGTCGTAAATGTATCAAAATTTAACAAATAGCATCCGGTTTGCATGAATTTCTCTCATTTTTGTAAAAGATCCATTTGAAATGGAGTGGACATTATGTTCATTGGGTTGGATGGCCTCCCCCTATGACGCAGGAGCAGTCGGTTCCGCTAGTGCTGGTTTGGGCGGCTGATGAAAGAAAATGAGAGATTTAAAAGCATGACAACCTTCGGATGTCAATCCAATGGCTACGACTCGCAGAATTGTTTGTTGACTAAGTTGATAGGCTTCAACCTTTGGGTCCCAAATGGCCTCAAAATCTATGACAGGCATATAGCCCATTTGTTTTATTACTTTAGAATTTACAACCCATTTGTTGGGCAGGCCAACCTATAGAAAAGAATACTAGAAGTTCCTTTAAGGCTCAAATCCATCCCTCTTCTTGAAAGATTTACAGCTAGTATGGGCAGAGAACAAAAAGGTTGGTTTGGGAGTTCTTGTAAAAAAAAACTAAAGATGGACCAGGCATTTTTCTCAAAAAAAAACTAGTTTGGGCATGTTCTAAGCAAGAAAAAAAATCCGGGTTGGGCAGGCCACAACCTAGTTGATAGCTGTGAGATCTAAAAAAATTGATGCCTCATCAGTCCAAGATATCAGTCTCAGAAATCTTCTAGGTCTCGTATGATTGTGTTCTAAACCCTAAACCTGGTAATCATGCCTCTAGCTAGAGACTAAAACCCATGGCTTATATACACACCGAGGGTACCTAGGTTACACATATGGTCGGTTGCCAATTAATTATGTCAGCTGGTGAGCCACCCTTGAAGTACACGGCAAGTCTTTGGAGGTTTCCATGTTGATTACACCGAGGTTCATAGCTTTCAGAGTCCTTCCTTGTGTAGATCGGTAGGCCGTAAGTTCGGCCCCTAGACTATGGGTCGTATAGGTTAGTACCCCTTAGTCCAGGACACCATCAATAGCCCCTGAACTGGTCTTCGAAGCCAAGGACGGTAGTTCCATCGTCGGACCATTGTATTCGGCATGATATTTTCGGCTTGAGTCATCGACTTGGCAGGCGAGTTCCTCCTTTACTAATTCAAGTTCGACTTTAGGATCTTCAAAACATCCTTGGTTTCCTCTACAAGAGTCCGAGCATCTACATACATCGAACCAGGTGGACTTCACTTCATGTAATTCGAAGACTTTCAGCATGGGTCCCACCATATGTGGCCCTTTGGTTATTATTTTAGGATTTTTCATGATCTTCATGCAATCTAGGGAACAAGCGCACTTATGGCTGGATGTCAAAGCATCTCCCCTCTCTTGGTTTAACGAGTATTTAATCAACTAAGGCCACAACAGAGACCGTACCCCAGCTTTTCCCCATATCGCCCCATCACGAAACTTTCTCCTCAAAGCTTAGCTTGAAAGCTCTGGCAATGGCAAGCAGTGCAAGTTCGTCGACGCGCCCCCACGGACCTCTCAAGGGTGACCGAGGAAGCTATTCAGTCAGCCATCTACAACTGAACCGACTCGTCACTCAAGGCTATCTGCCAGATTCAGATCTTACATCCATTCGCCCTGGCTTGAGGCGAGCGCACACACATAATCACCCCATTCCCCATGGGGAGGAACAAGTTTTCTTTGGCCCCTTCCTATTGCGGGGTCTTGGATTCCTCATGCACCCATTCCTCTGGGATTTGCTAGAATTCTACAGGATCCAACTCCACCATCTAATCCCCAACTCAATCCTACACATTGCGGGATTCATCGCCCTCTGCGAGATGTACCTCGGATGCGAGGCGCACTTCGGGCTATGGAGGAAATAATTCCACTTGATGCCATGTTCCCAAGATGGGAAAACTTCATGAAGTGGGAAAAGTCGAGGTGTGTCGTATTGCGAGGACTAGCTATCTTCAAGGCACCCCTAAAGAGGACACCGAGACATGGGCCATCGAATGGTTTTATATGGTCGACGCCTCGCTTTATGACCCGGTCCATTCCGGGCTTTCGGGCTTCTCCTCTGCGCCTCCGAAGAAGCGCTTCAACTGGCGGCCGAGGAGTTCCTCACAAAAGGACGACACCGAGGTAGCTCGTCTAGCCGCCCAAGTGAGATGCTTGGCACACAATAGGCTGACCATCATTGATGTGACGGCGACCGCTATTTCCCAAGGAGTCCAACCTCCTCAACCACGCATACATCCCCTGTGGAGGTACAATGGGACAAACGATGCTGCCCGATCAAGCAACCATGGTTGCCATTATAGCCGGCATATACAAGGGGAGAAGGAGGATTTTTCCAAGCGGAAGTTTATAGACGGGTTCTCTTATTATCGACCCGTCAAAGCGGTGAGTCTTTTTCAGATTACCTCGTCTATCCGAGCAGTGTATTTATATTTCTAAATAGACGTTTAACATATCTGAATAGAGGTGGAAACACTGGGTTGAAACAGTAAGTTGCCCGGCTCCAGAGCTAGAAATGTACGCTCGTGATGACAACCCTGGTTTTCACGAAGATGCCGAGCTCTCCAGCATCTTCTAGGATGAGATCTTTTACCAAGAGAGCAATGATGGCTCTAAAGTGGCTATTCTTCCCGATGTACCGGGGGTCCTACTGTCCTCTACGGTAAGAGCTCTTGTAGCCTCTTCTCGAAACAAATCAACTGCCCGCATGGCCCCGAGCACTCTGACTTCTCTTCCCAAGGGCCGACGTTCTAAACGTCAATAACCTAGTCCGACCCCTCAAAGGAGCCAAACGGTGGGCTCCCGAGGCGCAGCTTCGCAACCAGCTGCCGAAGAGGCAACACGTGTCGCTCCTACCTCAGACAGGTAAGCTTCTTAATAGCAACTCAAACAATTGCCGCGCTGGGTGTTTTTAACAGCCGAGTTTCAACACTATATAGGCGACCCGTCCACACGCCACCATCCGAGGATGCAAGTGACATGAGTGCATCTGTGCCGACGACAGATGCCGCGCAAGCGCCTACTCCAGGTGTTATTCCTGAAGTGCCTCAACCGGAGACTTCGGGAGCTTATTCTGCCACCAACTCTAAAATTGACAGCGCCATGAATCATCGGCGGAGAAAAACTTCTCTAAGGAATCCTGTTGTCATCAGCCAAGAATTTAATGCCCTCAACTCAATGGATGCCTATCTTGGAGCTGCTCGAGTGAGTCTTGAAGACACTCTAGCCCAGAGCCTCTAGGTGAAATCTTTTGTCCAATTACTTTAATAGTAGCTCTCTTAATGATCCCAGTATCCCTCTAGATGAAAAATGTGCGTTCCTCTTGGTGAAAACATGCCATCCGATCTCAAACAAATAGAAATATTTTAGTATTTCTATGGACTTATGGATGTGAAAAAACACTATGCACGCCAGTATCACCCGAGACACTGGTCGGGTGTGCCATCAGACAAGTGGATCCATATTTTAATAAGAACCAAAAAATAAGCGCGAAGCCCAGTGGCCTCTGAGCCTTAAGTTGGAACGGATGAACAAATTAAGGATACGCTTATATTTTAACAATATGCTAGTTTATTGAGATAGACCCCATGGAACAAAATAAATAGCTATCTAAAGAGTTGAAGCTAACGAAGACAAAGCTTGACGCTACTCAATCAGAGTTGGCGGATGTCAAAAAAATTACCCGTTGTTAAGATACCAGTGATCCTCTCTTGATCTAGCTCTCTGAAGTAGTAGCTTAGGTACAAGAGATTACATGAATTGGAGAAGAATTCTTCGGTACAGGACGAACACAAGAACAGGGGAAAGGGGAAAAGAGAGTAGGTAGCCGCCGGTGCCGTTCGCCTTGATCCTCTGGATGACTCTGGTCCCGTTCCTCCTGGCTTAAGTAGTCGATCCCTCCACCTAGACAGAGTTGGCCCATTCCGGCCCATGATAGCGGGAGTTGGCGCGGCCCAGGCGCCTGGGGCGTGTGCTGGTACTGGTGGCTGGGTCCTCCTGGGTGTGGACGCTGGTTGGTGCCCCCGGTACATCAGGGAGGCTGACATCCCCTTCTTCTTGTGTCACGGCTTGCCCCCAAGCCGTTGCTACCGGAAAGCGTGCCTGGAGTTCCAGACGATCCTCCCAGGAGTCGGCCAGAGCCTGGGGGTTTGAACACCTAATCAACACTTGCTCCCGTCTTGTGCCCTGTTGGTCACACCAATGTTTCTGGAGAACTTGCACCGGTACTGCAGGTATATCAGTGAGAGTGGGTAATTGGGAACTAGCATCCATACCTGGCAGAAGTGCACGTCGGAGCTGTGAAACGTGAAACACAGGATGTACACGAGCTCCCTCTGGCAACTGTATCCTGTAAGCTACCGGGTTGATCTGTTCGAGCACCTGGTATGGACCATAATATCTGAAAGCAAGTTTGTGATTGGCTCTGGTCACCACCGAAGTTTGTATGTACAGCTGAAGTTTGAGGAACACTTGCTCGCCCACTGTAAAAGCCCGAAAGGTTCTTTTCTTGTCTGCCTGTTGCTTCATGTATTGCCTGGCGCGGTTCAGATGCTGTTGCAACAGGTTTTGCACTGTGGCGCATTCGTCCAGCCACGAACGCAAAGAGGGCACAACACACATGTTGGTGGAAGTGACCCCCCAGTGACGAGGCTCATGTCCATACATTGCTTGGAAGGGAGACATACCTATTGCCGAATGCTCTCAAGAGTTGTACCAGAACTGCGCCAAGGGAATCCAGAAACTCCATCTCTTTGGGCATGCATGTGTGAAACAGCGAAGAAAGGTTTCCAGGCATTGATTTACTCGTTCGGTCTGTCGATCCGTCTGCGGGTGATTGGCTGAGCTCATCTTCAATGTTGTCCCAGCATACTTGAACAATTCTTGCCAAAAATGGCTTGTGAACACCGGATCACAGTCATATATGATAGCCCCGGGGAACCCATGGTTCTTGTATAATTGTGTCATATAGAGCAAGGTGCACTTGGAGGCCGTATATGGGTGAGCCAAGGGCAGAAACTGAGCAAATTTGGTGAATTTATCGACGATGACCCAAATGCAGTTATATTGCCCGGGTTGCGGCAATCCATCAATGAAGTCTAGAGATTAATTCCCACGACTCTGTTGGTACTTGTAAAGGTTCGAGTAATCCAGGATAGGCCACCCGCTCTGGTTTTGCTTGTTGGTAGACTTGGCAACAACATACATATTGCAAGATATGTGTCTTCATCTTAGGCCATGCAAAGAGTTTGCGTACTCTGCTGTAGGTGGCTGGAAACCCTTAGTGTCCGCCCATAGGGCTGTCATGAAAGGCTGATATAATCTGTTGCTGGAGTGCTGTGGTGCCGCCAAGCCAAATACGGTTGTGAAATCTGAGAATCCCTTGCACTACTATGAATCTGTTCTTAGGATCTGGTCGGATTGCCAACTGTTCCAACAAGCGCTGAGCATGAGGATTTGAGTTATAACTATGCAGAATATCCTGTAACCAAGTTGGTTGGCAGACAGACACGGCCCAGACGTGTGCTGCATGCTTAGCTCGTGATAAGGCATCTGCGGCCCCATTTTCAATCCCTCTCTTGTATCTGATATAGTATTGCAACCCAAGCAACTTAGTGGATGCCTTCTGTTGCCATGGAGTGGACAGGCGTTGTGCTTCCAGGTGAATGAGGCTTTTTTGGTCAGTGAGGATCGTGAACTCCTTATGCTGCAGGTATGGACGCCACTGGTCGACTGCCAAGATGATAGCTAGATACTCTTTCTCGTATGTGGATAACCCTCGAAACTTGGGGCTGAGAGGCTTGCTCATAAATGCAATGGGGTGGCCATCCTGCTGCAAAACAACCCCTACGCCGGTGTCACAAGCATCTGTTTCCACAATAAAACTCTTGCTGAAATCGGGCAAGGACAGCACCGGGGCATCCACTAGCTTGCTCTTCAGCGTCTGGAATGTCTCTTCCGTATTCGTTGTCCACACAAACGGCACACCTTCTTGAGCAATTGAAATAATGGTCGTGCGATGATGCCAAATCCTCGGACAAAACGCCTGTAATATCCAGCAAGGCCCATGAAGTTGCGCACTTCTTTGGCATTAGTGGGCTGTGGCCATTTCTGCACTGCGCTTACTTTGTCTGCATCAGTAGCCTCCCCTTTGTCACTGATTGTGTGACCCAGGTAGGACAGCTGCTGTTGTCCAAAAGAACATTTGGAAAGTTTGACTTTCCATTGATCTCTTGTCAGAAGCTGTAACACTTGGCGCAAATGAATCAAATGGTCTTCCCATATTTTGCTAAATACGAGGATATCATCAAAGAACATAAGCACACATTTGCGATCCAAAGGCTGCAAGGTATCATGTATGGCTCCAAGGAAAGTGGTTGGTCCTCTAGCCAATCCCATTGACATCACTTTGAACTCGAAGTGGCCGGAGTGGGTGTGAAACGTTGTTTTGAACTCCTCCCCTTCAGCCATTCTGATCTCATAATAACCTCCCGCAAGTCCAGTTTGGAGAACCATACTGCCACATGGAGTTCATCCAGAAGTTCTTCAATGACGGGCACCAGAAACATGGCCACCACAGTCATTGAGTTGAGATGGCGATAGTCTATACAGAGCCTCCATGTGCCGTTTTTCTTTTTGACCAGAATCATTGGGGATGCAAACGGACTAGAGCTCCTTTGGATTATTCCAGCTTTGAGCATTTCTTCAATTTGCTTCTCAGTCTCCGTTTTGTGCTCTGGCTTGTGTCTATACGGCCGAATATTGACAGGTTGCGCCCCTGGCATGAGAGGTATGTGGTGGTCACACTTTCGTGGGGGAGGGAGGCCTTGGGGTTCTGCAAACACATCAGGGAACTCTTTAAGCAGCATTGCAATAGCTTCTGGCGTGGCACGTTGATCTTCTTGTGTGAGCTCCACTTGGTACAAATGAACCACATGAGACACAGCTCCTTGCTTGAGCAGACTGAGGAGTTGGAGACTGTCGATTATTGAACTTGATCTATCTACCTGATGCCCCTGAATATGAACTGTACCGACTGGAGTGTTGATTATGGCAGATTTTGCTATCCAATCAATAGTCATTGGGTTGTGTGCTTCCAACCAGTCCATCCCCAATATGGCATCATAAGTGCCCAGCGAGAGAATTTTCATGTCAGTGGAAAAGTCATGACCTTGAGAGGACCAAGCACAGTTGGGAAGCCACTGAGAGCATGAGAGCTCGCCTCCATCAGCCAATTTTACTCGACAAGGTTTGCGCATGTGTTGAACACCCTCCATTTCCGCTGCCAAGCGACTGTTGAGGAAGGAGGTCGAACTGCCAGAATCAACGAGCATGAGCACCTCGTGCCCTTGGATCCATGTGTGCAACTGAAATGCTCGAGATGACACTTCTCCAGTAAGTGCTTGTTTAGAGATGGCACAAACTGTTTCATTGTCATGCTGGGAATCCTCTTCTGCACTTGCCTCCACATTAAAAAGTTCCAGTAGTTCCTCCACAACATGAAGCTGGACTGTAGTTGGGCATGTGTGGTCATGGCCCCATCGCTCACCGCACTTGAAACAGAGACCACGAGCTTGTCGATAGTCTCTAAGGGCCTTGATTTTTGCACTGTCCGCCCGTGCACCATCCACACCATGGCAATCTACCGCAGCTATATTTGTTGGAGTAGGAACTTGTCGAGGAGGCGGTAGAGGAGGCAGCGGGAGGGGAGCGCCGGCCCGAAATGTTGCATCCCTGGAACGCGGCGTCGCAGAAGGTTGGTGGTGGTGGTGGTGCGCCGAGTCCACCACTTCCTCTTGCAGCTGCGCCAATGAGCACGCCGTGTCCAAATCCGGCGGTCGTTGGATGAGTACCACCGCCCAGATATCAGCGCGAAGGCCCTCGACAAAACGAGTCAAGTAATAGTAAGGATGAATGGTGTCAGAATAGGATGCTAAATGATTAACAATAAGCTCAAATTTCTCAATGTAATCAGCCACTGATGTAGTCTGACAAATGGTGTAGAACTGACGAGTTAATAACTGGTGTCGATCGCGTCCAAAACGAGCACACAAGAGAGAAGCAAATGATTCCCAATCGATCCCCGCAAGCTTGTTTTGAATGGATTGCAACCAAATGGATGCTAATCCAGAAAAATTGAGGGCTGCCATCGGCACCCAAAACGAGGAATGGATCGAAAACATATTGAAGTACTACTCACACAATGTTTTCCAGAGTTTAGGATTCTCTCCACTAAATTGCGGAAACGCAACATAAGGATGTGCTTGCCCCAACCCAGCAAGCAGTTGACTGGCATGAGTAAAGGCAGAGGGCGCAGGGACAGGAGAGTGGGTCGAACACTGATCTATGCCCGGGAGGGTCACCGGTGGTGTCACCGGCGCCTTCTCCCGGTGTAGAAAAGCGTCGTTGTTGTCATCCGACCCGTGGGGCAGCTCCTGCACTCACCTTGCGACTTCTGGAGGGTCGCTGGCTGAGGGAAGGGAGGGCTCCTAGAGGGGAGGCCCGTAGCCGCCACACCAAGCGCTGCCGCTGCAGGCGCGCGCCTGTGCTGGAGATCCGCCACCGCGTCACTGAGCTGGTTGACGCGGCGCTCCAGATCGGGCCGCCAGGCGACCAGATCGTCCATCCTGGCGGTGTTTGCATGCACCGCCGCCGTGTTGTTGCGAAGCTCGATGCGGAACTCCTCCATCGAACTGGTGATCTTCTCCATGTAGTCTTTCATGGTGGGATCCATGGCTTCAATCTGGGCTCGAGCTTGACGCAGACGACGTGTTTCCACGAACAGAGCCAGATCGGGGTGTGAGGAAGGGTGGAGGATGGTCTCTGATACCAGATGTTAAGATACCAGTGATCCTCTCTTGATCTAGCTCTCTGAAGTAGTAGCTTAGGTACAAGAGATTACATGAATTGGAGAAGAATTCTTCGGTACAGGACGAACACAAGAACAGGGGAAAGGGGAAAAGAGAGTAGGTAGCCGCCGGTGCCGTTCTCCTTGATCCTCTGGATGACTCTGGTCTTGTTCCTCCTGGCTTAAGTAGTCGATCCCTCCACCTGGACAGAGTTGGCTCGTTCCGGCCCGTGATAGCAGGAGTTGGCGCGGCCCAGGCGCCTGGGGCATGTGCTGGTACTGGTGGCTGGGTCCTCCTGGGTGTGGACGCTGGTTGGTGGCCCCGGTACATCAGGGAGGCTGACACCCGTGAAGCACATGGTAAGTACATCTAACATGCCCATTTATTAGAAATCATATGGATTACACCTTAACACAGTGTGTGCTTGTTAGCAGTGGAGACCGTTGGCCAGCTGGAAAAGGATCTAGCAGATGCCCGAGAGGCTCTTCGTTATGCCGAATCACAGGAGCAAGCGGGTCATCGCGTGCTAAAGCAAAAAGATGAGGAAATCAACCAGCTCAAAGCTGGGAATGAGCGACAACGCTCGAGATTGAAAGGCTAAAAGCGCAGTTGTTCGCTTCCGAGGAGCGGAATAAGGAAATACATGGAACTATTGTTGGGGAACGTAGTAATTTCAAAAAAAATCCTATGCACACGCAAGATCATGGTGATGCATAGCAACGAGAGGGGAGAGTGTTGTCTACGTACCCTCGTAGACCGTAAGCGGAAGGGTTATGACAACGCGGTTGATGTAGTCGTATGTCTTCACGATCGATCGATCCTAGCACCAAAAGTACGGCACCTTCGCGATCTGCACACGTTCGGCTCCGTGACGTCCCACGAACTCATGATCCAGCAGAGTGTCGAGGGAGAGATTCGTCA